>NW_027601375.1:0-221205 GCF_053455715.1 Rhinoraja longicauda
TTTTCTCTCTTTTTTCTTAATTTCTGTGTCTTTTTTTCGTTTTTTCCTCTCTCGCTCTTTTTTCTTTCCTCTCGCACTCTCATTTTTCTTTTTTCTCTCTCTCTCGCTTTTCTTTTTTTTCTCTCTCTCTCTTTTTTCTTTTCTCTCTCACTCTCTTTGTACTTTTTTCTCTCTCACTTTTCTTTTTTCCCCTCGTTTTTCTTTTTTTCTCTCCCTTTTTCCTTTTTTTTTCTCTCTCGCTAATTTTTCTTTCCTCTCGCACTCTCATTTTTCTTTTTTCTCTCTCTCTCGCTTTTCTTTTTTTCTCTTTCTCTCTTTTTTATTTTCTCTATCACTCTCTTTGTTCTTTTTTCTCTCTTTCACTTTTCTTTTTTTTTTCTCCCTTTTTTCTTTTTATCTCTCTTTTTTCTTTTTTTCTCCCTTTTTTCCTTTTTTCCTCTCTTTATTTTCGTTATTTTTCTCTCCCTTTTTGCTTTTTTTCTCTCTCGCTCTTTTTTCTTTCCTCTCGCACTCTCATTTTTTTTTCTCTCTCTCATTTTTCTTTTTTCTCTCTTTTTTCTTTTTTCTCTCCCTTTTTTCTTTTTTTTTCTCTCGCTCTTTTTTCTTTCCTCTCGCACTCATTTTTCTTTTTTGTCTCTCTCTCACTTTTCTTTTTTCCCCTCGTTTTTCTTTTTTTCTCTCCCTTTTTCCTTTTTTTTTCTCTCTCGCTAATTTTTCTTTCCTCTCGCACTCTCATTTTTTTTTCTCTCTCTCATTTTTCTTTTTTCTCTCTTTTTTCCTTTTTTTCTCTCTCTCTCTTTGTCGATTTTTTCTCTCCCTTTTTTCTTTTTTTTCCTCTCTCGCTCTTTTTTCTGTCCTCTCGCACACTCATTTTTCTTTTTTCTCTCTCTCTCACTTTTCTTTTTTTTCTGTCTTTTTTCTTTTTTCTCTCCCTTTTTTCTTTTTTTTTCCCTCGCTCTTTTTTCTTTCCTCTCGCACTCATTTTTCTTTTTTCTCTCTCTCTCATTTTTCTTTTTTTCTCTTTTTTCCTTTTTTATCTCTCACTCTTTTTTCGTTTTTTCTCTCTTTTTTCTTAATTTCTGTGTCTTTTTTTCGTTTTTTCCTCTCTCGCTCTTTTTTCTTTCCTCTCGCACTCTCATTTTTCTTTTTTCTCTCTCTCTCGCTTTTCTTTTTTTTCTCTCTCTCTCTTTTTTCTTTTCTCTCTCACTCTCTTTGTACTTTTTTCTCTTTCACTTTTCTTTTTTCCCCTCGTTTTTCTTTTTTTCTCTCCCTTTTTCCTTTTTTTTTTCTCTCTCGCTAATTTTTCTTTCCTCTCGCACTCTCATTTTTCTTTTTTCTCTCTCTCTCGCTTTTCTTTTTTCTCTTTCTCTCTTTTTTATTTTCTCTCTCACTCTCTTTGTTCTTTTTTCTCTCTTTCACTTTTCTTTTTTTTTTCTCCCTTTTTTCTTTTTATCTCTCTTTTTTCTTTTTTTCTCCCTTTTTTCCTTTTTTCTCTCTCTTTATTTTCGTTATTTTTCTCTCCCTTTTTGCTTTTTTTCTCTCTCGCTCTTTTTTCTTTCCTCTCGCACTCTCATTTTTTTTTCTCTCTCTCATTTTTCTTTTTTCTCTCTTTTTTCCTTTTTTTCTCTCTCTCTCTTTGTCGATTTTTTCTCTCCCTTTTTTCTTTTTTTTCCTCTCTCGCTCTTTTTTCTGTCCTCTCGCACTCTCATTTTTCTTTTTTCTCTCTCTCTCACTTTTCTTTTTTTTCTCTCTTTTTTCTTTTTTCTCTCCCTTTTTTCTTTTTTTTTCTCTCGCTCTTTTTTCTTTCCTCTCGCACTCATTTTTCTTTTTTGTCTCTCTCTCGCTTTTCTTTTTTTCTCTCTTTTTTCCTTTTCTCCTCTTTTTTTCGTTTTTTTCTCTCCTTTTTTCCTTTTTTCTCTCTCTTTATTTTCGTTATTTTTCTCTCCCTTTTTGCTTTTTTTCTCTCTCGCTCTTTTTTCTTTCCTCTCGCACTCTCATTTTTTTTTCTCTCTCTCATTTTTCTTTTTTCTCTCTTTTTTCCTTTTTTTCTCTCTCTCTCTTTGTCGATTTTTTCTCTCCCTTTTTTCTTTTTTTTCCTCTCTCGCTCTTTTTTCTGTCCTCTCGCACTCTCATTTTTCTTTTTTCTCTCTCTCTCACTTTTCTTTTTTTTCTCTCTTTTTTCTTTTTTCTCTCCCTTTTTTCTTTTTTTTTCTCTCGCTCTTTTTTCTTTCCTCTCGCACTCATTTTTCTTTTTTGTCTCTCTCTCGCTTTTCTTTTTTTCTCTCTTTTTTCCTTTTCTCCTCTTTTTTCGTTTTTTTCTCTCCTTTTTTCCTTTTTTCTCTCTCTTTATTTTCGTTATTTTTCTCTCCCTTTTTGCTTTTTTCTCTCTCGCTCTTTTTTCTTTCCTCTCGCACTCTCATTTTTTTTCTCTCTCTCATTTTTCTTTTTTCTCTCTTTTTTCCTTTTTTTCTCTCTCTCTCTTTGTCGATTTTTTCTCTCCTTTTTTCTTTTTTTCCTCTCTCGCTCTTTTTTCTGTCCTCTCGCTCTCTCATTTTTCTTTTTTCTCTCTCTCTCACTTTTCTTTTTTTTCTCTCTTTTTACTTTTTTCTCTCCCTTTTTTCTTTTTTTTTCTCTCGCTCTTTTTTCTTTCCTCTCGCACTCATTTTTCTTTTTTGTCTCTCTCTCGCTTTTCTTTTTTTCTCTCTTTTTTCCTTTTCTCCTCTTTTTTTCGTTTTTTTCTCTCCTTTTTTCCTTTTTTCTCTCTCTTTATTTTCGTTATTTTTCTCTCCCTTTTTGCTTTTTTTCTCTCTCGCTCTTTTTTCTTTCCTCTCGCACTCTCATTTTTTTTCTCTCTCTCATTTTTCTTTTTTCTATCTTTTTTCCTTTTTTTCTCTCTCTCTCTTTGTCGATTTTTTCTCTCCCTTTTTTCTTTTTTTTCCTCTCTCGCTCTTTTTTCTGTCCTCTCGCACTCTCATTTTTCTTTTTTCTCTCTCTCTCACTTTTCTTTTTTTTCTCTCTTTTTTCTTTTTTCTCTCCCTTTTTTCTTTTTTTTTCTCTCGCTCTTTTTTCTTTCCTCTCGCACTCATTTTTCTTTTTTGTCTCTCTCTCGCTTTTCTTTTTTTCTCTCTTTTTTCCTTTTCTCCTCTTTTTTTCGTTTTTTTCTCTCCTTTTTCTTTTTTTCCCTCTCATCGTTCTTTTTTCTTTCCTCTCGCACTCTCATTTTTATTTTTTCTCTCTCTCTCGCTTTTCTTTTTTTCTCTCTCTCTCTCTTTTTTCTTTTCCCTCTCACTCTCTTTGTACTTTTTTCTCTCTCACTTTTCTTTTTTCCCCTCTTTTTTCTTTTTTTTCTCTCCCTTTTTTCTTTTTTTTTCTCTCTCGCTATTTTTTCTTTCCTCTCGCACTCTCATTTTTCGTTTTTCTCTCTCTCTCGCTTTACTTTTTTTTTCTCTCTTTTTTCCTTTTCTCCTCTTTTTTTCGTTTTTTCTCTCCTTTTTCTTTTTTTTTCTCTCGCTCTTTTTTCTTTCCTCTCGCACTCATTTTTCTTTTTTCTCTCTCTCTCATTTTTCTTTTTTTCTCTTTTTTCCTTTTTTATCTCTCTCTCTTTTTTCATTTTTTCTCTCTTTTTTCTTAATTTCTGTGTCTTTTTTCCGTTTTTTTCCTCTCTCGCTCTTTTTTCTTTCCTCACGCACTCTCATTTTTCTTTTCTCTCTCTCTCGCTTTTCTTTTTTTCTCTCTTTTTTTCTTTTCTCCTCTTTTTTTTCGTTTTTTTCTCTCCCTTTTTTCTTTTTTTCCTCTCTCGCTCTTTTTTCTTTCCTTTCGCACTCTCATTTTTCTTTTTTCTCTCTCTCTCGCTTTTCTTTTTTTCTCTCTTTTTTCCTTTTCTCCTCTTTTTTTCGTTTTTTTCTCTCCTTTTTCTTTTTTTCCCTCTCTCGCTCTTTTTTCTTTCCTCTCGCACTCTCATTTTTTTTTCTCTCTCTCTCTCGCTTTTCTTTTTTTTCTCTCTCTCTTTATTCTTTTCTCTCTCACTCTCTTTGTACTTTTTTCTCTCTCACTCTTCTTTTTTTTCTCTCTTTTTTCTTTTTTCTCTCCCTTTTTTCTCTCGCTCTTTTTTCTTTCCTCTCGCACTCATTTTTCTTTTTTCTCTCTCTCTCATTTTTCTTTTTTTCTCTTTTTTCCTTTTTTATCTCTCACTCTTTTTTCGTTTTTTCTCTCTTTTTTCTTAATTTCTGTGTCTTTTTTTCGTTTTTTCCTCTCTCGCTCTTTTTTCTTTCCTCTCGCACTCTCATTTTTCTTTTTTCTCTCTCTCTCGCTTTTCTTTTTTTTCTCTCTCTCTCTTTTTTATTTTCTCTCTCACTCTCTTTGTACTTTTTTCTCTCTCACTTTTCTTTTTTCCCCTCGTTTTTCTTTTTTTCTCTCCCTTTTTCCTTTTTTTTTCTCTCTCGCTAATTTTTCTTTCCTCTCGCACTCTCATTTTTCTTTTTTCTCTCTCTCTCGCTTTTCTTTTTTTCTCTTTCTCTCTTTTTTATTTTCTCTCTCACTCTCTTTGTTCTTTTTTCTCTCTTTCACTTTTCTTTTTTTTTCTCCCTTTTTTCTTTTTATCTCTCTTTTTTCTTTTTTTCTCCCTTTTTTCCTTTTTTCTCTCTCTTTATTTTCGTTATTTTTCTCTCCCTTTTTGCTTTTTTTCTCTCTCGCTCTTTTTTCTTTCCTCTCGCACTCTCATTTTTTTTTCTCTCTCTCTCTCGCTTTTCTTTTTTTTCTCTCTCTCTTTATTCTTTTCTCTCTCACTCTCTTTGTACTTTTTTCTCTCTCACTCTTCTTTTTTTTCTCTCTTTTTTCTTTTTTCTCTCCCTTTTTTCTCTCGCTCTTTTTTCTTTCCTCTCGCACTCATTTTTCTTTTTTCTCTCTCTCTCATTTTTCTTTTTTTCTCTTTTTTCCTTTTTTATCTCTCACTCTTTTTTCGTTTTTTCTCTCTTTTTTCTTAATTTCTGTGTCTTTTTTTCGTTTTTTCCTCTCTCGCTCTTTTTTCTTTCCTCTCGCACTCTCATTTTTCTTTTTTCTCTCTCTCTCGCTTTTCTTTTTTTTCTCTCTCTCTCTTTTTTCTTTTCTCTCTCACTCTCTTTGTACTTTTTTCTCTCTCACTTTTCTTTTTTCCCCTCGTTTTTCTTTTTTTCTCTCCCTTTTTCCTTTTTTTTTCTCTCTCGCTAATTTTTCTTTCCTCTCGCACTCTCATTTTTCTTTTTTCTCTCTCTCTCGCTTTTCTTTTTTTCTCTTTCTCTCTTTTTTATTTTCTCTCTCACTCTCTTTGTTCTTTTTTCTCTCTTTCACTTTTCTTTTTTTTTTCTCCCTTTTTTCTTTTTATCTCTCTTTTTTCTTTTTTTCTCCCTTTTTTCCTTTTTTCTCTCTCTTTATTTTCGTTATTTTTCTCTCCCTTTTTGCTTTTTTTCTCTCTCGCTCTTTTTTCTTTCCTCTCGCACTCTCATTTTTTTTTCTCTCTCTCATTTTTCTTTTTTCTCTCTTTTTTCCTTTTTTTCTCTCTCTCTCTTTGTCGATTTTTTCTCTCCTTTTTTCTTTTTTTTCCTCTCTCGCTCTTTTTTCTGTCCTCTCGCACTCTCATTTTTCTTTTTTCTCTCTCTCTCACTTTTCTTTTTTTCTCTCTTTTTTCTTTTTTCTCTCCCTTTTTTCTTTTTTTTTCTCTCGCTCTTTTTTCTTTCCTCTCGCACTCATTTTTCTTTTTTGTCTCTCTCTCGCTTTTCTTTTTTTCTCTCTTTTTTCCTTTTCTCCTCTTTTTTTCGTTTTTTTCTCTCCTTTTTCTTTTTTTCCCTCTCATCGTTCTTTTTTCTTTCCTCTCGCACTCTCATTTTTATTTTTTCTCTCTCTCTCGCTTTTCTTTTTTTCTCTCTCTCTCTCTTTTTTCTTTTCCCTCTCACCCTCTTTGTACTTTTTTCTCTCTCACTTTTCTTTTTTCCCCTCTTTTTTCTTTTTTTTCTCTCCCTTTTTTCTTTTTTTTTCTCTCTCGCTATTTTTTCTTTCCTCTCGCACTCTCATTTTTCTTTTTTCTCTCTCTCTCGCTTTTCTTTTTTTCTCTTTCTCTCTTTTTTATTTTCTCTCTCACTCTCTTTGTTCTTTTTTCTCTCTTTCACTTTTCTTTTCTTTTTCTCCCTTTTTTTTTTCTCTCTCTTTTTTATTTTTTTCTCCCTTATTTCCTTTTTTCTCTCTCTTTATTTTCGTTATTTTTCTCTCCCTTTTTGCTTTTTTTCTCTCTCGCTCTTTTTTCTTTCCTCTCGCACTCTCATTTTTTTTCTCTCTCTCATTTTTCTTTTTTTCTCTCTTTTTTCCTTTTTTTCTCTCTCTCTCTTTTTCGATTTTTTCTCTCCCTTTTTTCTTTTTTTTCCTCTCTCGCTCTTTTTTCTTTCCTCTCGCACTCTCATTTTTCTTTTTTCTCTCTCTCTCGCTTTTCTTTTTTTTTCTCTCTCTTTTTTCTTTTCTCTCTCACTCTGTACTTTTTTCTCTCTCACTTTTCTTTTTTTTCTCTCTTTTTTCTTTTTTCTCTCCCTTTTTTCTTTTTTTTCTCTCGCTCTTTTTTCTTTCCTCTCGCACTCATTTTTCTTTTTTCTCTCTCTCTCATTTTTCTTTTTTTCTCTTTTTTCCTTTTTTATCACTCTCTCTTTTTTCGTTTTATCTCTCTTTTTTCTTCATTTCTGTGTCTTTTTTTCGTTTTTTTCCTCTCTCGCTCTTTTTTCTTTCCTCTCGCACTCTCATTTTTCTTTTTTCTCTCTCTCTCGCTTTTCTTTTTTTCTCTCTTTTTTCCTTTTCTCCTCTTTTTTTCGTTTTTTTCTCTCCTTTTTTCCTTTTTTCTCTCTCTTTATTTTCGTTATTTTTCTCTCCCTTTTTGCTTTTTTTCTCTCTCGCTCTTTTTTCTTTCCTCTCGCACTCTCATTTTTTTTTCTCTCTCTCATTTTTCTTTTTTCTCTCTTTTTTCCTTTTTTTCTCTCTCTCTCTTTGTCGATTTTTTCACTCCCTTTTTTCTTTTTTCCTCTCTCGCTCTTTTTTCTGTCCTCTCGCACTCTCATTTTTCTTTTTTCTCTCTCTCTCACTTTTCTTTTTTTTCTCTCTTTTTTCTTTTTTCTCTCCCTTTTTTCTTTTTTTTTCTCTCGCTCTTTTTTCTTTCCTCTCGCACTCATTTTTCTTTTTTCTCTCTCTCTCATTTTTCTTTTTTTCTCTTTTTTCCTTTTTTATCTCTCACTCTTTTTTCGTTTTTTCTCTCTTTTTTCTTAATTTCTGTGTCTTTTTTTCGTTTTTTCCTCTCTCGCTCTTTTTTCTTTCCTCTCGCACTCTCATTTTTCTTTTTTCTCTCTCTCTCGCTTTTCTTTTTTTTTTCTCTCTCTCTCTTTTTTCTTTTCTCTCTCACTCTCTTTGTACTTTTTTCTCTCTCACTTTTCTTTTTTCCCCTCGTTTTTCTTTTTTTCTCTCCCTTTTTCCTTTTTTTTTCTCTCTCGCTAATTTTTCTTTCCTCTCGCACTCTCATTTTTCTTTTTTTTCTCTCTCTCTCGCTTTTCTTTTTTTCTCTTTCTCTCTTTTTTATTTTCTCTCTCACTCTCTTTGTTCTTTTTTCTCTCTTTCACTTTTCTTTTCTTTTTCTCCCTTTTTTTTTTCTCTCTCTTTTTTATTTTTTTCTCCCTTATTTCCTTTTTTCTCTCTCTTTATTTTCGTTATTTTTCTCTCCCTTTTTGCTTTTTTTCTCTCTCGCTCTTTTTTCTTTCCTCTCGCACTCTCATTTTTTTACTCTCTCTCATTTTTCTTTTTTTCTCTCTTTTTTCCTTTTTTTCTCTCTCTCTCTTTTTCGATTTTTTCTCTCCCTTTTTTCTTTTTTTTCCTCTCTCGCTCTTTTTTCTTTCCTCTCGCACTCTCATTTTTTTTTCTCTCTCTCTCTCGCTTTTCTTTTTTTTCTCTCTCTCTTTATTCTTTTCTCTCTCACTCTCTTTGTACTTTTTTCTCTCTCACTCTTCTTTTTTTTCTCTCTTTTTTCTTTTTTCTCTCCCTTTTTTCTCTCGCTCTTTTTTCTTTCCTCTCGCACTCATTTTTCTTTTTTCTCTCTCTCTCATTTTTCTTTTTTTCTCTTTTTTCCTTTTTTATCTCTCACTCTTTTTTCGTTTTTTCTCTCTTTTTTCTTAATTTCTGTGTCTTTTTTTCGTTTTTTCCTCTCTCGCTCTTTTTTCTTTCCTCTCGCACTCTCATTTTTCTTTTTTCTCTCTCTCTCGCTTTTCTTTTTTTTCTCTCTCTCTCTTTTTTCTTTTCTCTCTCACTCTCTTTGTACTTTTTTCTCTCTCACTTTTCTTTTTTCCCCTCGTTTTTCTTTTTTTCTCTCCCTTTTTCCTTTTTTTTTCTCTCTCGCTAATTTTTCTTTCCTCTCGCACTCTCATTTTTCTTTTTTCTCTCTCTCTCGCTTTTCTTTTTTTCTCTTTCTCTCTTTTTTATTTTCTCTCTCACTCTCTTTGTTCTTTTTTCTCTCTTTCACTTTTCTTTTTTTTTTCTCCCTTTTTTCTTTTTATCTCTCTTTTTTCTTTTTTTCTCCCTTTTTTCCTTTTTTCTCTCTCTTTATTTTCGTTATTTTTCTCTCCCTTTTTGCTTTTTTTCTCTCTCGCTCTTTTTTCTTTCCTCTCGCACTCTCATTTTTTTTTTCTCTCTCTCATTTTTCTTTTTTCTCTCTTTTTTCCTTTTTTTCTCTCTCTCTCTTTGTCGATTTTTTCTCTCCTTTTTTCTTTTTTTCCTCTCTCGCTCTTTTTTCTGTCCTCTCGCACTCTCATTTTTCTTTTTTCTCTCTCTCTCACTTTTCTTTTTTTCTCTCTTTTTTCTTTTTTCTCTCCCTTTTTTCTTTTTTTTTCTCTCGCTCTTTTTTCTTTCCTCTCGCACTCATTTTTCTTTTTTGTCTCTCTCTCGCTTTTCTTTTTTTCTCTCTTTTTTCCTTTTCTCCTCTTTTTTTCGTTTTTTTCTCTCCTTTTTCTTTTTTTCCCTCTCATCGTTCTTTTTTCTTTCCTCTCGCACTCTCATTTTTATTTTTTCTCTCTCTCTCGCTTTTCTTTTTTTCTCTCTCTCTCTCTTTTTTCTTTTCCCTCTCACCCTCTTTGTACTTTTTTCTCTCTCACTTTTCTTTTTTCCCCTCTTTTTTCTTTTTTTTTCTCTCCCTTTTTTCTTTTTTTTTCTCTCTCGCTATTTTTTCTTTCCTCTCGCACTCTCATTTTTCTTTTTTCTCTCTCTCTCGCTTTTCTTTTTTTCTCTTTCTCTCTTTTTTATTTTCTCTCTCACTCTCTTTGTTCTTTTTTCTCTCTTTCACTTTTCTTTTTTTTTTCTCCCTTTTTTTTTTTTTCTCTCTTTTTTATTTTTTTCTCCCTTATTTCCTTTTTTCTCTCTCTTTATTTTCGTTATTTTTCTCTCCCTTTTTGCTTTTTTTCTCTCTCGCTCTTTTTTCTTTCCTCTCGCACTCTCATTTTTTTTCTCTCTCTCATTTTTCTTTTTTTCTCTCTTTTTTCCTTTTTTTCTCTCTCTCTCTTTTTCGATTTTTTCTCTCCCTTTTTTCTTTTTTTTCCTCTCTCGCTCTTTTTTCTTTCCTCTCGCACTCTCATTTTTCTTTTTTCTCTCTCTCTCGCTTTTCTTTTTTTTTCTCTCTCTCTCTTTTTTCTTTTCTCTCTCACTCTCTTTGTACTTTTTTCTCTCACTTTTCTTTTTTTTCTCTCTGTTTTCTTTTTTCTCTCCCTTTTTTCTTTTTTTTCTCTCTCGCTCTTTTTTCTTTCCTCTCGCACTCTCATTTTTCGTTTTTCTCTCTCTCTCGCTTTACTTTTTTTCTCTCTTTTTTCCTTTTCTCCTCTTTTTTTTGGTTTTTTTCTCTCCCTTTTTTCTTTTTTTTTCTCTCGCTCTTTTTTCTTTCCTCTCGCACTCATTTTTCTTTTTTCTCTCTCTCTCGCTTTTCTTTTTTTCTCTCTTTTTTCCTTTTCTCCTCTTTTTTCGTTTTTTTCTCTCCTTTTTCTTTTTTTTCCTCTCTCGCTCTTTTTTCTTTCCTCTCGCACTCTCATTTTTATTTTTTCTCTCTCTCTCGCTTTTCTTTTTTTCTCTCTCTCTCTTTTTTCTTTTCCCTCTTACTCTCTTTGTACTTTTTTCTCTCTCACTTTTGTTTTTTTCCCCTCTTTTTTCTTTTTTTTCTCTCCCTTTTTTCTTTTTTTCTCTCTCGCTATTTTTTCTTTCCTCTCGCACTCTAATTTTTCTTTTTTCTCTCTCTCTCGCTTTTCTTTTTTTCACTTTCTCTCTTTTTTATTTTCTCTCTCACTCTCTTTGTTCTTTTTTCTCTCTTTCACTTTTCTTTTTTTTTCTCCCTTTTTTATTTTTTTCTCTCTTTTTTATATTTTTCTCCCTTATTTCCTTTTTTCTCTCTCTTTATTTTCGTTATTTTTCTCTCCCTTTTTGCTTTTTTTCTCTCTCGCTCTTTTTTCTTTCCACTCGCACTCTTATTTTTTTTCTCTCTCTCATTTTTCTTTTTTTCTCTCTTTTTTCCTTTTTTTCTCCTCTCTCTTTTTCGATTTTTTCTCTCCCTTTTTTCTTTTTTTTCCTCTCTCGCTCTTTTTTCTTTCCTCTCGCACTCTCATTTTTCTTTTTTCTCTCTCTCTCGCTTTTCTTTTTTTTTCTCGCTCTCTTTTTTCTTTTCTCTCTCACTCTGTACTTTTTTCTCTCTCACTTTTCTTTTTTTTCTCTCTTTTTTCTTTTTTCTCTCCCTTTTTTCTTTTTTTTCTCTCGCTCTTTTTTTTTCCTCTCGCACTCATTTTTCTTTTTTCTCTCTCTCTCATTTTTCTTTTTTTCTCTTTTTTCCTTTTTTATCACTCTCTCTTTTTTCGTTTTATCTCTCTTTTTTCTTCATTTCTGTGTCTTTTTTTCGTTTTTTTCCTCCCTCGCTCTTTTTTCTTTCCTCTCGCACTCTCATTTTTCTTTTTTCTCTCTCTCTCGCTTTTCTTTTTTTTTCTCTCTCTCTCTCTTTTTTCTTTTCTCTCTCACTCTCTTTGTACTTTTTTCTCTCACTTTTCTTTTTTTTCTCTCTGTTTTCTTTTTTCTCTCCCTTTTTTCTTTTTTTTCTCTCTCGCTCTTTTTTCTTTCCTCTCGCACTCTCATTTTTCGTTTTTCTCTCTCTCTCGCTTTACTTTTTTTTCTCTCTTTTTTCCTTTTCTCCTCTTTTTTTTCGTTTTTTTCTCTCCCTTTTTTCTTTTTTTTTCTCTCGCTCTTTTTTCTTTCCTCTCGCACTCATTTTTCTTTTTTCTCTCTCTCTCGCTTTTCTTTTTTTCTCTCTTTTTTCCTTTTCTCCTCTTTTTTCGTTTTTTTCTCTCCTTTTTCTTTTTTTTCCTCTCTCGCTCTTTTTTCTTTCCTCTCGCACTCTCATTTTTATTTTTTCTCTCTCTCTCGCTTTTCTTTTTTTCTCTCTGTCTCTTTTTTCTTTTCCCTCTCACTCTCTTTGTAATTTTTTCTCTCTCACTTTTGTTTTTTCCCCTCTTTTTTCTTTTTTTTCTCTCCCTTTTTTCTTTTTTTCTCTCTCGCTATTTTTTCTTTCCTCTCGCACTCTAATTTTTCTTTTTTCTCTCTCTCTCGCTTTTCTTTTTTTCTCTTTCTCTCTTTTTTATTTTCTCTCTCACTCTCTTTGTTCTTTTTTCTCTCTTTCACTTTTCTTTTTTTTTCTCCCTTTTTTATTTTTTTCTCTCTTTTTTAATTTTTTCTCCCTTATTTCCTTTTTTCTCTCTCTTTATTTTCGTTATTTTTCTCTCCCTTTTTGCTTTTTTTCTCTCTCGCTCTTTTTTCTTTCCTCTCGCACTCTTATTTTTTTTCTCTCTCATTTTTCTTTTTTTCTCTCTTTTTTCCTTTTTTTCTCCTCTCTCTTTTTCGATTTTTTCTCTCCTTTTTTCTTTTTTTTCCTCTCTCGCTCTTTTTTCTTTACTCTCGCACTCTCATTTTTCGTTTTTCTCTCTCTCTTGCTTTTCTTTTTTTCTCTCTTTCATCCTTTTCTCCTCTTATTTTTCGTTTTTTTCTCCCTTTTTCTTTTTTTTCTCTCTTGTTTCTTAATTTCTGTGTCTTTTTTTCGTTTTTTTCCTCTCTCGCTCTTTTTTCTTTCCTCTCGCACTCTCATTTTTCTTTTTTCTCTCTCTCTCGCTTTTCTTTTTTTCTCTCTTTTTTTCTTTTCTCCTCTTTTTTTTCGTTTTTTTCTCTCCCTTTTTTCTTTTTTTCCTCTCTCGCTCTTTTTTCTTTCCTTTCGCACTCTCATTTTTCTTTTTTCTCTCTCTCTCGCTTTTCTTTTTTTCTCTCTTTTTTCCTTTTCTCCTCTTTTTTTCGTTTTTTTCTCTCCTTTTTCTTTTTTTCCCTCTCTCGCTCTTTTTTCTTTCCTCTCGCACTCTCATTTTTTTTTTCTCTCTCTCATTTTTATTTTTTTCTCACTTTTTTCCTTTTTTTCTCTCTCTCTCTTTTTCGATTTTTTCTCTCCTTTTTTCTTTTTTCCTCTCTAGCTCTTTTTTCTTTCCTCTCGCACTCTCATTTTTCTTTTTTCTCTCTCTCTCGCTTTTCTTTTTTTTCTCTCTCTCTTTATTCTTTTCTCTCTCACTCTCTTTGTACTTTTTTCTCTCTCACTCTTCTTTTTTTTCTCTCTTTTTTCTTTTTTCTCTCCCTTTTTTCTTTTTTTTCTCTCGCTCTTTTTTCTTTCCTCTCGCACTCATTTTTCTTTTTTCTCTCTCTCTCATTTTTCTTTTTTTCTCTTTTTTCCTTTTTTATCTCTCACTCTTTTTTCGTTTTTTCTCTCTTTTTTCTTAATTTCTGTGTCTTTTTTTCGTTTTTTCCTCTCTCGCTCTTTTTTCTTTCCTCTCGCACTCTCATTTTTCTTTTTTCTCTCTCTCTCGCTTTTCTTTTTTTTCTCTCTCTCTCTTTTTTCTTTTCTCTCTCACTCTCTTTGTACTTTTTTCTCTCTCACTTTTCTTTTTTCCCCTCGTTTTTCTTTTTTTCTCTCCCTTTTTCCTTTTTTTTTCTCTCTCGCTAATTTTTCTTTCCTCTCGCACTCTCATTTTTCTTTTTTCTCTCTCTCTCGCTTTTCTTTTTTCTCTTTCTCTCTTTTTTATTTTCTCTCTCACTCTCTTTGTTCTTTTTTCTCTCTTTCACTTTTCTTTTTTTTTCTCCCTTTTTTCTTTTTATCTCTCTTTTTTCTTTTTTTCTCCCTTTTTTCCTTTTTTCTCTCTCTTTATTTTCGTTATTTTTCTCTCCCTTTTTGCTTTTTTTCTCTCTCGCTCTTTTTTCTTTCCTCTCGCACTCTCATTTTTTTTCTCTCTCTCATTTTTCTTTTTTCTCTCTTTTTTCCTTTTTTTCTCTCTCTCTCTTTGTCGATTTTTTCTCTCCTTTTTTCTTTTTTTTCCTCTCTCGCTCTTTTTTCTGTCCTCTCGCACTCTCATTTTTCTTTTTTCTCTCTCTCTCACTTTTCTTTTTTTTCTCTCTTTTTTCTTTTTTCTCTCCCTTTTTTCTTTTTTTTTCTCTCGCTCTTTTTTCTTTCCTCTCGCACTCATTTTTCTTTTTTGTCTCTCTCTCGCTTTTCTTTTTTTCTCTCTTTTTTCCTTTTCTCCTCTTTTTTTCGTTTTTTTCTCTCCTTTTTCTTTTTTTCCCTCTCATCGTTCTTTTTTCTTTCCTCTCGCACTCTCATTTTTATTTTTTCTCTCTCTCTCGCTTTTCTTTTTTTCTCTCTCTCTCTCTTTTTTCTTTTCCCTCTCACTCTCTTTGTACTTTTTTCTCTCTCACTTTTCTTTTTTCCCCTCTTTTTTCTTTTTTTTCTCTCCCTTTTTTCTTTTTTTTTCTCTCTCGATATTTTTTCTTTCCTCTCGCACTCTCATTTTTCGTTTTTCTCTCTCTCTCGCTTTACTTTTTTTTTCTCTCTTTTTTCCTTTTCTCCTCTTTTTTTCGTTTTTTCTCTCCCTTTTTTCTTTTTCTTTCTCTCGCTCTTTTTTCTTTCCTCTCGCACTCATTTTTCTTTTTTGTCTCTCTCTCGCTTTTCTTTTTTTCTCTCTTTTTTCCTTTTCTCCTCTTTTTTCGTTTTTTTCTCTCCTTTTTTCCTTTTTTCTCTCTCTTTATTTTCGTTATTTTTCTCTCCCTTTTTGCTTTTTTCTCTCTCGCTCTTTTTTCTTTCCTCTCGCACTCTCATTTTTTTTCTCTCTCTCATTTTTCTTTTTTCTCTCTTTTTTCCTTTTTTTCTCTCTCTCTCTTTGTCGATTTTTTCTCTCCCTTTTTTCTTTTTTTCCTCTCTCGCTCTTTTTTCTGTCCTCTCGCACTCTCATTTTTCTTTTTTCTCTCTCTCTCACTTTTCTTTTTTTTCTCTCTTTTTTCTTTTTTCTCTCCCTTTTTTCTTTTGTTTTCTCTCGCTCTTTTTTCTTTCCTCTCGCACTCATTTTTCTTTTTTGTCTCTCTCTCGCTTTTCTTTTTTTCTCTCTTTTTTCCTTTTCTCCTCTTTTTTTCGTTTTTTTCTCTCCTTTTTTCCTTTTTTCTCTCTCTTTATTTTCGTTATTTTTCTCTCCCTTTTTGCTTTTTTTCTCTCTCGCTCTTTTTTCTTTCCTCTCGCACTCTCATTTTTTTTTCTCTCTCTCATTTTTCTTTTTTCTCTCTTTTTTCCTTTTTTTCTCTCTCTCTCTTTGTCGATTTTTTCTCTCCCTTTTTTCTTTTTTTTCCTCTCTCGCTCTTTTTTCTGTCCTCTCGCACTCTCATTTTTCTTTTTTCTCTCTCTCTCACTTTTCTTTTTTTTCTCTCTTTTTTCTTTTTTCTCTCCCTTTTTTCTTTTTTTTTCTCTCGCTCTTTTTTCTTTCCTCTCGCACTCATTTTTCTTTTTTGTCTCTCTCTCGCTTTTCTTTTTTTCTCTCTTTTTTCCTTTTCTCCTCTTTTTTTCGTTTTTTTCTCTCCTTTTTCTTTTTTTCCCTCTCATCGTTCTTTTTTCTTTCCTCTCGCACTCTCATTTTTATTTTTTCTCTCTCTCTCGCTTTTCTTTTTTTCTCTCTCTCTCTCTTTTTTCTTTTCCCTCTCACTCTCTTTGTACTTTTTTCTCTCTCACTTTTCTTTTTTCCCCTCTTTTTTCTTTTTTTTCTCTCCCTTTTTTCTTTTTTTTTCTCTCTCGCTATTTTTTCTTTCCTCTCGCACTCTCATTTTTCGTTTTTCTCTCTCTCTCGCTTTACTTTTTTTTTCTCTCTTTTTTCCTTTTCTCCTCTTTTTTTCGTTTTTTCTCTCCCTTTTTTCTTTTTTTTTCTCTCGCTCTTTTTTCTTTCCTCTCGCACTCATTTTTCTTTTTTCTCTCTCTCTCATTTTTCTTTTTTTCTCTTTTTTCCTTTTTTATCTCTCTCTCTTTTTTCATTTTTTCTCTCTTTTTTCTTAATTTCTGTGTCTTTTTTCCGTTTTTTTCCTCTCTCGCTCTTTTTTCTTTCCTCACGCACTCTCATTTTTCTTTTTTCTCTCTCTCTCGCTTTTCTTTTTTTCTCTCTTTTTTTCTTTTCTCCTCTTTTTTTTCGTTTTTTTCTCTCCCTTTTTTCTTTTTTTCCTCTCTCGCTCTTTTTTCTTTCCTTTCGCACTCTCATTTTTCTTTTTTCTCTCTCTCTCGCTTTTCTTTTTTCTCTCTTTTTTCCTTTTCTCCTCTTTTTTTCGTTTTTTTCTCTCCTTTTTCTTTTTTTCCCTCTCTCGCTCTTTTTTCTTTCCTCTCGCACTCTCATTTTTTTTCTCTCTCTCTCTCGCTTTTCTTTTTTTTCTCTCTCTCTTTATTCTTTTCTCTCTCACTCTCTTTGTACTTTTTTCTCTCTCACTCTTCTTTTTTTTCTCTCTTTTTTCTTTTTTCTCTCCCTTTTTTCTCTCGCTCTTTTTTCTTTCCTCTCGCACTCATTTTTCTTTTTTCTCTCTCTCTCATTTTTCTTTTTTTCTCTTTTTTCCTTTTTTATCTCTCACTCTTTTTTCGTTTTTTCTCTCTTTTTTCTTAATTTCTGTGTCTTTTTTTCGTTTTTTCCTCTCTCGCTCTTTTTTCTTTCCTCTCGCACTCTCATTTTTCTTTTTTCTCTCTCTCTCGCTTTTCTTTTTTTTCTCTCTCTCTCTTTTTTCTTTTCTCTCTCACTCTCTTTGTACTTTTTTCTCTCTCACTTTTCTTTTTTCCCCTCGTTTTTCTTTTTTTCTCTCCCTTTTTCCTTTTTTTTTCTCTCTCGCTAATTTTTCTTTCCTCTCGCACTCTCATTTTTCTTTTTTCTCTCTCTCTCGCTTTTCTTTTTTTCTCTTTCTCTCTTTTTTATTTTCTCTCTCACTCTCTTTGTTCTTTTTTCTCTCTTTCACTTTTCTTTTTTTTTCTCCCTTTTTTCTTTTTATCTCTCTTTTTTCTTTTTTTCTCCCTTTTTTCCTTTTTTCTCTCTCTTTATTTTCGTTATTTTTCTCTCCCTTTTTGCTTTTTTTCTCTCTCGCTCTTTTTTCTTTCCTCTCGCACTCTCATTTTTTTTTTCTCTCTCTCATTTTTCTTTTTTCTCTCTTTTTTCCTTTTTTTCTCTCTCTCTCTTTGTCGATTTTTTCTCTCCTTTTTTCTTTTTTTTCCTCTCTCGCTCTTTTTTCTGTCCTCTCGCACTCTCATTTTTCTTTTTTCTCTCTCTCTCACTTTTCTTTTTTTCTCTCTTTTTTCTTTTTTCTCTCCCTTTTTTCTTTTTTTTTCTCTCGCTCTTTTTTCTTTCCTCTCGCACTCATTTTTCTTTTTTGTCTCTCTCTCGCTTTTCTTTTTTTCTCTCTTTTTTCCTTTTCTCCTCTTTTTTTCGTTTTTTTCTCTCCTTTTTCTTTTTTTCCCTCTCATCGTTCTTTTTTCTTTCCTCTCGCACTCTCATTTTTATTTTTTCTCTCTCTCTCGCTTTTCTTTTTTTCTCTCTCTCTCTCTTTTTTCTTTTCCCTCTCACCCTCTTTGTACTTTTTTCTCTCTCACTTTTCTTTTTTCCCCTCTTTTTTCTTTTTTTTCTCTCCCTTTTTTCTTTTTTTTTCTCTCTCGCTATTTTTTCTTTCCTCTCGCACTCTCATTTTTCTTTTTTCTCTCTCTCTCGCTTTTCTTTTTTTCTCTTTCTCTCTTTTTTATTTTCTCTCTCACTCTCTTTGTTCTTTTTTCTCTCTTTCACTTTTCTTTTCTTTTTCTCCCTTTTTTTTTTTCTCTCTCTTTTTTATTTTTTTCTCCCTTATTTCCTTTTTTCTCTCTCTTTATTTTCGTTATTTTTCTCTCCCTTTTTGCTTTTTTTCTCTCTCGCTCTTTTTTCTTTCCTCTCGCACTCTCATTTTTTTTCTCTCTCTCATTTTTCTTTTTTTCTCTCTTTTTTCCTTTTTTTCTCTCTCTCTCTTTTTCGATTTTTTCTCTCCCTTTTTTCTTTTTTTTCCTCTCTCGCTCTTTTTTCTTTCCTCTCGCACTCTCATTTTTCTTTTTTCTCTCTCTCTCGCTTTTCTTTTTTTTTCTCTCTCTTTTTTCTTTTCTCTCTCACTCTGTACTTTTTTCTCTCTCACTTTTCTTTTTTTTCTCTCTTTTTTCTTTTTTCTCTCCCTTTTTTCTTTTTTTTCTCTCGCTCTTTTTTCTTTCCTCTCGCACTCATTTTTCTTTTTTCTCTCTCTCTCATTTTTCTTTTTTTCTCTTTTTTCCTTTTTTATCACTCTCTCTTTTTTCGTTTTATCTCTCTTTTTTCTTCATTTCTGTGTCTTTTTTTCGTTTTTTTCCTCTCTCGCTCTTTTTTCTTTCCTCTCGCACTCTCATTTTTCTTTTTTCTCTCTCTCTCGCTTTTCTTTTTTTCTCTCTTTTTTCCTTTTCTCCTCTTTTTTTCGTTTTTTTCTCTCCTTTTTTCCTTTTTTCTCTCTCTTTATTTTCGTTATTTTTCTCTCCCTTTTTGCTTTTTTTCTCTCTCGCTCTTTTTTCTTTCCTCTCGCACTCTCATTTTTTTTTCTCTCTCTCATTTTTCTTTTTTCTCTCTTTTTTCCTTTTTTTCTCTCTCTCTCTTTGTCGATTTTTTCACTCCCTTTTTTCTTTTTTCCTCTCTCGCTCTTTTTTCTGTCCTCTCGCACTCTCATTTTTCTTTTTTCTCTCTCTCTCACTTTTCTTTTTTTTCTCTCTTTTTTCTTTTTTCTCTCCCTTTTTTCTTTTTTTTTCTCTCGCTCTTTTTTCTTTCCTCTCGCACTCATTTTTCTTTTTTCTCTCTCTCTCATTTTTCTTTTTTTCTCTTTTTTCCTTTTTTATCTCTCACTCTTTTTTCGTTTTTTCTCTCTTTTTTCTTAATTTCTGTGTCTTTTTTTCGTTTTTTCCTCTCTCGCTCTTTTTTCTTTCCTCTCGCACTCTCATTTTTCTTTTTTCTCTCTCTCTCGCTTTTCTTTTTTTTTTCTCTCTCTCTCTTTTTTCTTTTCTCTCTCACTCTCTTTGTACTTTTTTCTCTCTCACTTTTCTTTTTTCCCCTCGTTTTTCTTTTTTTCTCTCCCTTTTTCCTTTTTTTTTCTCTCTCGCTAATTTTTCTTTCCTCTCGCACTCTCATTTTTCTTTTTTCTCTCTCTCTCGCTTTTCTTTTTTTCTCTTTCTCTCTTTTTTATTTTCTCTCTCACTCTCTTTGTTCTTTTTTCTCTCTTTCACTTTTCTTTTCTTTTTCTCCCTTTTTTTTTTCTCTCTCTTTTTTATTTTTTTCTCCCTTATTTCCTTTTTTCTCTCTCTTTATTTTCGTTATTTTTCTCTCCCTTTTTGCTTTTTTTCTCTCTCGCTCTTTTTTCTTTCCTCTCGCACTCTCATTTTTTTACTCTCTCTCATTTTTCTTTTTTTCTCTCTTTTTTCCTTTTTTTCTCTCTCTCTCTTTTTCGATTTTTTCTCTCCCTTTTTTCTTTTTTTTCCTCTCTCGCTCTTTTTTCTTTCCTCTCGCACTCTCATTTTTCTTTTTTCTCTCTCTCTCGCTTTTCTTTTTTTTTCTCTCTCTTTTTTCTTTTCTCTCTCACTCTGTACTTTTTTCTCTCTCACTTTTCTTTTTTTTCTCTCTTTTTTCTTTTTTCTCTCCCTTTTTTCTTTTTTTTCTCTCGCTCTTTTTTCTTTCCTCTCGCACTCATTTTTCTTTTTTCTCTCTCTCTCATTTTTCTTTTTTTCTCTTTTTTCCTTTTTTATCACTCTCTCTTTTTTCGTTTTATCTCTCTTTTTTCTTCATTTCTGTGTCTTTTTTTCGTTTTTTTCCTCTCTCGCTCTTTTTTCTTTCCTCTCGCACTCTCATTTTTCTTTTTTCTCTCTCTCTCGCTTTTCTTTTTTTCTCTCTTTTTTCCTTTTCTCCTCTTTTTTTCGTTTTTTTCTCTCCTTTTTTCCTTTTTTCTCTCTCTTTATTTTCGTTATTTTTCTCTCCCTTTTTGCTTTTTTTCTCTCTCGCTCTTTTTTCTTTCCTCTCGCACTCTCATTTTTTTTTCTCTCTCTCATTTTTCTTTTTTCTCTCTTTTTTCCTTTTTTTCTCTCTCTCTCTTTGTCGATTTTTTCACTCCCTTTTTTCTTTTTTCCTCTCTCGCTCTTTTTTCTGTCCTCTCGCACTCTCATTTTTCTTTTTTCTCTCTCTCTCACTTTTCTTTTTTTTCTCTCTTTTTTCTTTTTTCTCTCCCTTTTTTCTTTTTTTTTCTCTCGCTCTTTTTTCTTTCCTCTCGCACTCATTTTTCTTTTTTCTCTCTCTCTCATTTTTCTTTTTTTCTCTTTTTTCCTTTTTTATCTCTCACTCTTTTTTCGTTTTTTCTCTCTTTTTTCTTAATTTCTGTGTCTTTTTTTCGTTTTTTCCTCTCTCGCTCTTTTTTCTTTCCTCTCGCACTCTCATTTTTCTTTTTTCTCTCTCTCTCGCTTTTCTTTTTTTTTCTCTCTCTCTCTTTTTTCTTTTCTCTCTCACTCTCTTTGTACTTTTTTCTCTCTCACTTTTCTTTTTTCCCCTCGTTTTTCTTTTTTTCTCTCCCTTTTTCCTTTTTTTTTCTCTCTCGCTAATTTTTCTTTCCTCTCGCACTCTCATTTTTCTTTTTTCTCTCTCTCTCGCTTTTCTTTTTTCTCTTTCTCTCTTTTTTATTTTCTCTCTCACTCTCTTTGTTCTTTTTTCTCTCTTTCACTTTTCTTTTTTTTTTCTCCCTTTTTTCTTTTTATCTCTCTTTTTTCTTTTTTTCTCCCTTTTTTCCTTTTTTCTCTCTCTTTATTTTCGTTATTTTTCTCTCCCTTTTTGCTTTTTTTCTCTCTCGCTCTTTTTTCTTTCCTCTCGCACTCTCATTTTTTTTTCTCTCTCTCATTTTTCTTTTTTCTCTCTTTTTTCCTTTTTTTCTCTCTCTCTCTTTGTCGATTTTTTCTCTCCCTTTTTTCTTTTTTTCCTCTCTCGCTCTTTTTTCTGTCCTCTCGCACTCTCATTTTTCTTTTTTCTCTCTCTCTCACTTTTCTTTTTTTTCTCTCTTTTTTCTTTTTTCTCTCCCTTTTTTCTTTTTTTTTCTCTCGCTCTTTTTTCTTTCCTCTCGCACTCATTTTTCTTTTTTGTCTCTCTCTCGCTTTTCTTTTTTTCTCTCTTTTTTCCTTTTCTCCTCTTTTTTCGTTTTTTTCTCTCCTTTTTTCCTTTTTTCTCTCTCTTTATTTTCGTTATTTTTCTCTCCCTTTTTGCTTTTTTCTCTCTCGCTCTTTTTTCTTTCCTCTCGCACTCTCATTTTTTTTCTCTCTCTCATTTTTCTTTTTTCTCTCTTTTTTCCTTTTTTTCTCTCTCTCTCTTTGTCGATTTTTTCTCTCCCTTTTTTCTTTTTTTCCTCTCTCGCTCTTTTTTCTGTGCTCTCGCACTCTCATTTTTCTTTTTTCTCTCTCTCTCACTTTTTTTTTTCTCTCTTTTTTCTTTTTTCTCTCCCTTTTTTCTTTTTTTTTCTCTCGCTCTTTTTTCTTTCCTCTCGCACTCATTTTTCTTTTTTGTCTCTCTCTCGCTTTTCTTTTTTTCTCTCTTTTTTCCTTTTCTCCTCTTTTTTTCGTTTTTTTCTCTCCTTTTTTCCTTTTTTCTCTCTCTTTATTTTCGTTATTTTTCTCTCCCTTTTTGCTATTTTTCTCTCTCGCTCTTTTTTCTTTCCTCTCGCACTCTCATTTTTTTTTCTCTCTCTCATTTTTCTTTTTTCTCTCTTTTTTCCTTTTTTTCTCTCTCTCTCTTTGTCGATTTTTTCTCTCCCTTTTTTCTTTTTTTTCCTCTCTCGCTCTTTTTTCTGTCCTCTCGCACACTCATTTTTCTTTTTTCTCTCTCTCTCACTTTTCTTTTTTTTCTCTCTTTTTTCTTTTTTCTCTCCCTTTTTTCTTTTTTTTTCTCTCGCTCTTTTTTCTTTCCTCTCGCACTCATTTTTCTTTTTTGTCTCTCTCTCGCTTTTCTTTTTTTCTCTCTTTTTTCCTTTTCTCCTCTTTTTTTCGTTTTTTTCTCTCCTTTTTCTTTTTTTCCCTCTCATCGTTCTTTTTTCTTTCCTCTCGCACTCTCATTTTTATTTTTTCTCTCTCTCTCGCTTTTCTTTTTTTCTCTCTCTCTCTCTTTTTTCTTTTCCCTCTCACTCTCTTTGTACTTTTTTCTCTCTCACTTTTCTTTTTTCCCCTCTTTTTTCTTTTTTTTCTCTCCCTTTTTTCTTTTTTTTTCTCTCTCGCTATTTTTTCTTTCCTCTCGCACTCTCATTTTTCGTTTTTCTCTCTCTCTCGCTTTACTTTTTTTTTCTCTCTTTTTTCCTTTTCTCCTCTTTTTTTCGTTTTTTCTCTCCCTTTTTTCTTTTTTTTTCTCTCGCTCTTTTTTCTTTCCTCTCGCACTCATTTTTCTTTTTTCTCTCTCTCTCATTTTTCTTTTTTTCTCTTTTTTCCTTTTTTATCTCTCTCTCTTTTTTCATTTTTTCTCTCTTTTTTCTTAATTTCTGTGTCTTTTTTCCGTTTTTTTCCTCTCTCGCTCTTTTTTCTTTCCTCACGCACTCTCATTTTTCTTTTTTCTCTCTCTCTCGCTTTTCTTTTTTTCTCTCTTTTTTTCTTTTCTCCTCTTTTTTTTCGTTTTTTTCTCTCCCTTTTTTCTTTTTTTCCTCTCTCGCTCTTTTTTCTTTCCTTTCGCACTCTCATTTTTCTTTTTTTTTCTCTCTCGCTTTTCTTTTTTCTCTCTTTTTTCCTTTTCTCCTCTTTTTTTCGTTTTTTTCTCTCCTTTTTCTTTTTTTCCCTCTCTCGCTCTTTTTTCTTTCCTCTCGCACTCTCATTTTTTTTTCTCTCTCTCTCTCGCTTTTCTTTTTTTTCTCTCTCTCTTTATTCTTTTCTCTCTCACTCTCTTTGTACTTTTTTCTCTCTCACTCTTCTTTTTTTTCTCTCTTTTTTCTTTTTTCTCTCCCTTTTTTCTCTCGCTCTTTTTTCTTTCCTCTCGCACTCATTTTTCTTTTTTCTCTCTCTCTCATTTTTCTTTTTTTCTCTTTTTTCCTTTTTTATCTCTCACTCTTTTTTCGTTTTTTCTCTCTTTTTTCTTAATTTCTGTGTCTTTTTTTCGTTTTTTCCTCTCTCGCTCTTTTTTCTTTCCTCTCGCACTCTCATTTTTCTTTTTTCTCTCTCTCTCGCTTTTCTTTTTTTTCTCTCTCTCTCTTTTTTCTTTTCTCTCTCACTCTCTTTGTACTTTTTTCTCTCTCACTTTTCTTTTTTCCCCTCGTTTTTCTTTTTTTCTCTCCCTTTTTCCTTTTTTTTTCTCTCTCGCTAATTTTTCTTTCCTCTCGCACTCTCATTTTTCTTTTTTCTCTCTCTCTCGCTTTTCTTTTTTTCTCTTTCTCTCTTTTTTATTTTCTCTCTCACTCTCTTTGTTCTTTTTTCTCTCTTTCACTTTTCTTTTTTTTCTCCCTTTTTTCTTTTTATCTCTCTTTTTTCTTTTTTTCTCCCTTTTTTCCTTTTTTCTCTCTCTTTATTTTCGTTATTTTTCTCTCCCTTTTTGCTTTTTTTCTCTCTCGCTCTTTTTTCTTTCCTCTCGCACTCTCATTTTTTTTTTCTCTCTCTCATTTTTCTTTTTTCTCTCTTTTTTCCTTTTTTTCTCTCTCTCTCTTTGTCGATTTTTTCTCTCCTTTTTTCTTTTTTTTCCTCTCTCGCTCTTTTTTCTGTCCTCTCGCACTCTCATTTTTCTTTTTTCTCTCTCTCTCACTTTTCTTTTTTTCTCTCTTTTTTCTTTTTTCTCTCCCTTTTTTCTTTTTTTTTCTCTCGCTCTTTTTTCTTTCCTCTCGCACTCATTTTTCTTTTTTGTCTCTCTCTCGCTTTTCTTTTTTTCTCTCTTTTTTCCTTTTCTCCTCTTTTTTTCGTTTTTTTCTCTCCTTTTTCTTTTTTTCCCTCTCATCGTTCTTTTTTCTTTCCTCTCGCACTCTCATTTTTATTTTTTCTCTCTCTCTCGCTTTTCTTTTTTTCTCTCTCTCTCTCTTTTTTCTTTTCCCTCTCACCCTCTTTGTACTTTTTTCTCTCTCACTTTTCTTTTTTCCCCTCTTTTTTCTTTTTTTTCTCTCCCTTTTTTCTTTTTTTTTCTCTCTCGCTATTTTTTCTTTCCTCTCGCACTCTCATTTTTCTTTTTTCTCTCTCTCTCGCTTTTCTTTTTTTCTCTTTCTCTCTTTTTTATTTTCTCTCTCACTCTCTTTGTTCTTTTTTCTCTCTTTCACTTTTCTTTTCTTTTTCTCCCTTTTTTTTTTTCTCTCTCTTTTTTATTTTTTTCTCCCTTATTTCCTTTTTTCTCTCTCTTTATTTTCGTTATTTTTCTCTCCCTTTTTGCTTTTTTTCTCTCTCGCTCTTTTTTCTTTCCTCTCGCACTCTCATTTTTTTTCTCTCTCTCATTTTTCTTTTTTTCTCTCTTTTTTCCTTTTTTTCTCTCTCTCTCTTTTTCGATTTTTTCTCTCCCTTTTTTCTTTTTTTTCCTCTCTCGCTCTTTTTTCTTTCCTCTCGCACTCTCATTTTTCTTTTTTCTCTCTCTCTCGCTTTTCTTTTTTTTTCTCTCTCTTTTTTCTTTTCTCTCTCACTCTGTACTTTTTTCTCTCTCACTTTTCTTTTTTTTCTCTCTTTTTTCTTTTTTCTCTCCCTTTTTTCTTTTTTTTCTCTCGCTCTTTTTTCTTTCCTCTCGCACTCATTTTTCTTTTTTCTCTCTCTCTCATTTTTCTTTTTTTCTCTTTTTTCCTTTTTTATCACTCTCTCTTTTTTCGTTTTATCTCTCTTTTTTCTTCATTTCTGTGTCTTTTTTTCGTTTTTTTCCTCTCTCGCTCTTTTTTCTTTCCTCTCGCACTCTCATTTTTCTTTTTTCTCTCTCTCTCGCTTTTCTTTTTTTCTCTCTTTTTTCCTTTTCTCCTCTTTTTTTCGTTTTTTTCTCTCCTTTTTTCCTTTTTTCTCTCTCTTTATTTTCGTTATTTTTCTCTCCCTTTTTGCTTTTTTTCTCTCTCGCTCTTTTTTCTTTCCTCTCGCACTCTCATTTTTTTTTCTCTCTCTCATTTTTCTTTTTTCTCTCTTTTTTCCTTTTTTTCTCTCTCTCTGTCGATTTTTTCACTCCCTTTTTTCTTTTTTTCCTCTCTCGCTCTTTTTTCTGTCCTCTCGCACTCTCATTTTTCTTTTTTCTCTCTCTCTCACTTTTCTTTTTTTTCTCTCTTTTTTCTTTTTTCTCTCCCTTTTTTCTTTTTTTTTCTCTCGCTCTTTTTTCTTTCCTCTCGCACTCATTTTTCTTTTTTCTCTCTCTCTCATTTTTCTTTTTTTCTCTTTTTTCCTTTTTTATCTCTCACTCTTTTTTCGTTTTTTCTCTCTTTTTTCTTAATTTCTGTGTCTTTTTTTCTTTTTTTCCTCTCTCGCTCTTTTTTCTTTCCTCTCGCACTCTCATTTTTCTTTTTTCTCTCTCTCTCGCTTTTCTTTTTTTTTTCTCTCTCTCTCTTTTTTCTTTTCTCTCTCACTCTCTTTGTACTTTTTTCTCTCTCACTTTTCTTTTTTCCCCTCGTTTTTCTTTTTTTCTCTCCCTTTTTCCTTTTTTTTTCTCTCTCGCTAATTTTTCTTTCCTCTCGCACTCTCATTTTTCTTTTTTCTCTCTCTCTCGCTTTTCTTTTTTCTCTTTCTCTCTTTTTTATTTTCTCTCTCACTCTCTTTGTTCTTTTTTCTCTCTTTCACTTTTCTTTTTTTTTTCTCCCTTTTTTCTTTTTATCTCTCTTTTTTCTTTTTTTCTCCCTTTTTTCCTTTTTTCTCTCTCTTTATTTTCGTTATTTTTCTCTCCCTTTTTGCTTTTTTTCTCTCTCGCTCTTTTTTCTTTCCTCTCGCACTCTCATTTTTTCTCTCTCTCATTTTTCTTTTTTCTCTCTTTTTTCCTTTTTTTCTCTCTCTCTCTTTGTCGATTTTTTCTCTCCCTTTTTTCTTTTTTTCCTCTCTCGCTCTTTTTTCTGTCCTCTCGCACTCTCATTTTTCTTTTTTCTCTCTCTCTCACTTTTCTTTTTTTTCTCTCTTTTTTCTTTTTTCTCTCCCTTTTTTCTTTTTTTTTCTCTCGCTCTTTTTTCTTTCCTCTCGCACTCATTTTTCTTTTTTGTCTCTCTCTCGCTTTTCTTTTTTTCTCTCTTTTTTCCTTTTCTCCTCTTTTTTCGTTTTTTTCTCTCCTTTTTTCCTTTTTTCTCTCTCTTTATTTTCGTTATTTTTCTCTCCCTTTTTGCTTTTTTCTCTCTCGCTCTTTTTTCTTTCCTCTCGCACTCTCATTTTTTTTCTCTCTCTCATTTTTCTTTTTTCTCTCTTTTTTCCTTTTTTTCTCTCTCTCTCTTTGTCGATTTTTTCTCTCCCTTTTTTCTTTTTTTCCTCTCTCGCTCTTTTTTCTGTGCTCTCGCACTCTCATTTTTCTTTTTTCTCTCTCTCTCACTTTTTTTTTTCTCTCTTTTTTCTTTTTTCTCTCCCTTTTTTCTTTTTTTTTCTCTCGCTCTTTTTTCTTTCCTCTCGCACTCATTTTTCTTTTTTGTCTCTCTCTCGCTTTTCTTTTTTTCTCTCTTTTTTCTTTTTTTTCCTCTTTTTTTCGTTTTTTTCTCTCCTTTTTTCCTTTTTTCTCTCTCTTTATTTTCGTTATTTTTCTCTCCCTTTTTGCTATTTTTCTCTCTCGCTCTTTTTTCTTTCCTCTCGCACTCTCATTTTTTTTCTCTCTCTCATTTTTCTTTTTTCTCTCTTTTTTCCTTTTTTTCTCTCTCTCTCTTTGTCGATTTTTTCTCTCCCTTTTTTCTTTTTTTTCCTCTCTCGCTCTTTTTTCTGTCCTCTCGCACACTCATTTTTCTTTTTTCTCTCTCTCTCACTTTTCTTTTTTTTCTCTCTTTTTTCTTTTTTCTCTCCCTTTTTTCTTTTTTTTTCTCTCGCTCTTTTTTCTTTCCTCTCGCACTCATTTTTCTTTTTTGTCTCTCTCTCGCTTTTCTTTTTTTCTCTCTTTTTTCCTTTTCTCCTCTTTTTTTCGTTTTTTTCTCTCCTTTTTCTTTTTTTCCCTCTCATCGTTCTTTTTTCTTTCCTCTCGCACTCTCATTTTTATTTTTTCTCTCTCTCATTTTTCTTTTTTCTCTCTTTTTTCCTTTTTTTCTCTCTCTCTCTTTGTCGATTTTTTCACTCCCTTTTTTCTTTTTTTCCTCTCTCGCTCTTTTTTCTGTCCTCTCGCACTCTCATTTTTCTTTTTTCTCTCTCTCTCACTTTTCTTTTTTTTCTCTCTTTTTTCTTTTTTCTCTCCCTTTTTTCTTTTTTTTTCTCTCGCTCTTTTTTCTTTCCTCTCGCACTCATTTTTCTTTTTTCTCTCTCTCTCATTTTTCTTTTTTTCTCTTTTTTCCTTTTTTATCTCTCACTCTTTTTTCGTTTTTTCTCTCTTTTTTCTTAATTTCTGTGTCTTTTTTTCTTTTTTTCCTCTCTCGCTCTTTTTTCTTTCCTCTCGCACTCTCATTTTTCTTTTTTCTCTCTCTCTCGCTTTTCTTTTTTTTTTCTCTCTCTCTCTTTTTTCTTTTCTCTCTCACTCTCTTTGTACTTTTTTCTCTCTCACTTTTCTTTTTTCCCCTCGTTTTTCTTTTTTTCTCTCCCTTTTTCCTTTTTTTTTCTCTCTCGCTAATTTTTCTTTCCTCTCGCACTCTCATTTTTCTTTTTTCTCTCTCTCTCGCTTTTCTTTTTTCTCTTTCTCTCTTTTTTATTTTCTCTCTCACTCTCTTTGTTCTTTTTTCTCTCTTTCACTTTTCTTTTTTTTTTCTCCCTTTTTTCTTTTTATCTCTCTTTTTTCTTTTTTTCTCCCTTTTTTCCTTTTTTCTCTCTCTTTATTTTCGTTATTTTTCTCTCCCTTTTTGCTTTTTTTCTCTCTCGCTCTTTTTTCTTTCCTCTCGCACTCTCATTTTTTTTCTCTCTCTCATTTTTCTTTTTTCTCTCTTTTTTCCTTTTTTTCTCTCTCTCTCTTTGTCGATTTTTTCTCTCCCTTTTTTCTTTTTTTCCCTCTCTCGCTCTTTTTTCTGTCCTCTCGCACTCTCATTTTTCTTTTTTCTCTCTCTCTCACTTTTCTTTTTTTTCTCTCTTTTTTCTTTTTTCTCTCCCTTTTTTCTTTTTTTTTCTCTCGCTCTTTTTTCTTTCCTCTCGCACTCATTTTTCTTTTTTGTCTCTCTCTCGCTTTTCTTTTTTTCTCTCTTTTTTCCTTTTCTCCTCTTTTTTCGTTTTTTTCTCTCCTTTTTTCCTTTTTTCTCTCTCTTTATTTTCGTTATTTTTCTCTCCCTTTTTGCTTTTTTCTCTCTCGCTCTTTTTTCTTTCCTCTCGCACTCTCATTTTTTTTCTCTCTCTCATTTTTCTTTTTTCTCTCTTTTTTCCTTTTTTTCTCTCTCTCTCTTTGTCGATTTTTTCTCTCCCTTTTTTCTTTTTTCCTCTCTCGCTCTTTTTTCTGTCCTCTCGCACTCTCATTTTTCTTTTTTCTCTCTCTCTCACTTTTCTTTTTTTTCTCTCTTTTTTCTTTTTTCTCTCCCTTTTTTCTTTTTTTTTCTCTCGCTCTTTTTTCTTTCCTCTCGCACTCATTTTTCTTTTTTGTCTCTCTCTCGCTTTTCTTTTTTTCTCTCTTTTTTCCTTTTCTCCTCTTTTTTTCGTTTTTTTCTCTCCTTTTTTCCTTTTTTCTCTCTCTTTATTTTCGTTATTTTTCTCTCCCTTTTTGCTATTTTTCTCTCTCGCTCTTTTTTCTTTCCTCTCGCACTCTCATTTTTTTTTCTCTCTCTCATTTTTCTTTTTTCTCTCTTTTTTCCTTTTTTTCTCTCTCTCTCTTTGTCGATTTTTTCTCTCCCTTTTTTCTTTTTTTTCCTCTCTCGCTCTTTTTTCTGTCCTCTCGCACACTCATTTTTCTTTTTTCTCTCTCTCTCACTTTTCTTTTTTTTCTCTCTTTTTTCTTTTTTCTCTCCCTTTTTTCTTTTTTTTTCTCTCGCTCTTTTTTCTTTCCTCTCGCACTCATTTTTCTTTTTTCTCTCTCTCTCATTTTTCTTTTTTTCTCTTTTTTCCTTTTTTATCTCTCACTCTTTTTTCGTTTTTTCTCTCTTTTTTCTTAATTTCTGTGTCTTTTTTTCGTTTTTTCCTCTCTCGCTCTTTTTTCTTTCCTCTCGCACTCTCATTTTTCTTTTTTCTCTCTCTCTCGCTTTTCTTTTTTTTCTCTCTCTCTCTTTTTTCTTTTCTCTCTCACTCTCTTTGTACTTTTTTCTCTCTCACTTTTCTTTTTTCCCCTCGTTTTTCTTTTTTTCTCTCCCTTTTTCCTTTTTTTTTCTCTCTCGCTAATTTTTCTTTCCTCTCGCACTCTCATTTTTCTTTTTTCTCTCTCTCTCGCTTTTCTTTTTTCTCTTTCTCTCTTTTTTATTTTCTCTCTCACTCTCTTTGTTCTTTTTTCTCTCTTTCACTTTTCTTTTTTTTTTCTCCCTTTTTTCTTTTTATCTCTCTTTTTTCTTTTTTTCTCCCTTTTTTCCTTTTTTCTCTCTCTTTATTTTCGTTATTTTTCTCTCCCTTTTTGCTTTTTTTCTCTCTCGCTCTTTTTTCTTTCCTCTCGCACTCATTTTTCTTTTTGTCTCTCTCTCGCTTTTCTTTTTTTCTCTCTTTTTTCCTTTTCTCCTCTTTTTTCGTTTTTTTCTCTCCTTTTTTCCTTTTTTCTCTCTCTTTATTTTCGTTATTTTTCTCTCCCTTTTTGCTTTTTTCTCTCTCGCTCTTTTTTCTTTCCTCTCGCACTCTCATTTTTTTTTCTCTCTCTCATTTTTCTTTTTTCTCTCTTTTTTCCTTTTTTTCTCTCTCTCTCTTTGTCGATTTTTTCTCTCCCTTTTTTCTTTTTTTCCTCTCTCGCTCTTTTTTCTGTCCTCTCGCACTCTCATTTTTCTTTTTTCTCTCTCTCTCACTTTTCTTTTTTTTCTCTCTTTTTTCTTTTTTCTCTCCCTTTTTTCTTTTGTTTTCTCTCGCTCTTTTTTCTTTCCTCTCGCACTCATTTTTCTTTTTTGTCTCTCTCTCGCTTTTCTTTTTTTCTCTCTTTTTTCCTTTTCTCCTCTTTTTTTCGTTTTTTTCTCTCCTTTTTTCCTTTTTTCTCTCTCTTTATTTTCGTTATTTTTCTCTCCCTTTTTGCTTTTTTTCTCTCTCGCTCTTTTTTCTTTCCTCTCGCACTCTCATTTTTTTTTCTCTCTCTCATTTTTCTTTTTTCTCTCTTTTTTCCTTTTTTTCTCTCTCTCTCTTTGTCGATTTTTTCTCTCCCTTTTTTCTTTTTTTTCCTCTCTCGCTCTTTTTTCTGTCCTCTCGCACTCTCATTTTTCTTTTTTCTCTCTCTCTCACTTTTCTTTTTTTTCTCTCTTTTTTCTTTTTTCTCTCCCTTTTTTCTTTTTTTTTCTCTCGCTCTTTTTTCTTTCCTCTCGCACTCATTTTTCTCTTTTGTCTCTCTCTCGCTTTTCTTTTTTTCTCTCTTTTTTCCTTTTCTCCTCTTTTTTTCGTTTTTTTCTCTCCTTTTTCTTTTTTTCCCTCTCATCGTTCTTTTTTCTTTCCTCTCGCACTCTCATTTTTATTTTTTCTCTCTCTCTCGCTTTTCTTTTTTTCTCTCTCTCTCTCTTTTTTCTTTTCCCTCTCACTCTCTTTGTACTTTTTTCTCTCTCACTTTTCTTTTTTCCCCTCTTTTTTCTTTTTTTTCTCTCCCTTTTTTCTTTTTTTTTCTCTCTCGCTATTTTTTCTTTCCTCTCGCACTCTCATTTTTCGTTTTTCTCTCTCTCTCGCTTTACTTTTTTTTTCTCTCTTTTTTCCTTTTCTCCTCTTTTTTTCGTTTTTTCTCTCCCTTTTTTCTTTTTTTTTCTCTCGCTCTTTTTTCTTTCCTCTCGCACTCATTTTTCTTTTTTCTCTCTCTCTCATTTTTCTTTTTTCTCTTTTTTCCTTTTTTATCTCTCTCTCTTTTTTCATTTTTTCTCTCTTTTTTCTTAATTTCTGTGTCTTTTTTCCGTTTTTTTCCTCTCTCGCTCTTTTTTCTTTCCTCACGCACTCTCATTTTTCTTTTTTCTCTCTCTCTCGCTTTTCTTTTTTTCTCTCTTTTTTTCTTTTCTCCTCTTTTTTTTCGTTTTTTTCTCTCCCTTTTTTCTTTTTTTCCTCTCTCGCTCTTTTTTCTTTCCTTTCGCACTCTCATTTTTCTTTTTTCTCTCTCTCTCGCTTTTCTTTTTTCTCTCTTTTTTCCTTTTCTCCTCTTTTTTTCGTTTTTTTCTCTCCTTTTTCTTTTTTTCCCTCTCTCGCTCTTTTTTCTTTCCTCTCGCACTCTCATTTTTTTTTCTCTCTCTCTCTCGCTTTTCTTTTTTTTCTCTCTCTCTTTATTCTTTTCTCTCTCACTCTCTTTGTACTTTTTTCTCTCTCACTCTTCTTTTTTTTCTCTCTTTTTTCTTTTTTCTCTCCCTTTTTTCTCTCGCTCTTTTTTCTTTCCTCTCGCACTCATTTTTCTTTTTTCTCTCTCTCTCATTTTTCTTTTTTTCTCTTTTTTCCTTTTTTATCTCTCACTCTTTTTTCGTTTTTTCTCTCTTTTTTCTTAATTTCTGTGTCTTTTTTTCGTTTTTTCCTCTCTCGCTCTTTTTTCTTTCCTCTCGCACTCTCATTTTTCTTTTTTCTCTCTCTCTCGCTTTTCTTTTTTTTCTCTCTCTCTCTTTTTTCTTTTCTCTCTCACTCTCTTTGTACTTTTTTCTCTCTCACTTTTCTTTTTTCCCCTCGTTTTTCTTTTTTTCTCTCCCTTTTTCCTTTTTTTTTCTCTCTCGCTAATTTTTCTTTCCTCTCGCACTCTCATTTTTCTTTTTTCTCTCTCTCTCGCTTTTCTTTTTTTCTCTTTCTCTCTTTTTTATTTTCTCTCTCACTCTCTTTGTTCTTTTTTCTCTCTTTCACTTTTCTTTTTTTTTTCTCCCTTTTTTCTTTTTATCTCTCTTTTTTCTTTTTTTCTCCCTTTTTTCCTTTTTTCTCTCTCTTTATTTTCGTTATTTTTCTCTCCCTTTTTGCTTTTTTTCTCTCTCGCTCTTTTTTCTTTCCTCTCGCACTCTCATTTTTTTTTTCTCTCTCTCATTTTTCTTTTTTCTCTCTTTTTTCCTTTTTTTCTCTCTCTCTCTTTGTCGATTTTTTCTCTCCTTTTTTCTTTTTTTTCCTCTCTCGCTCTTTTTTCTGTCCTCTCGCACTCTCATTTTTCTTTTTTCTCTCTCTCTCACTTTTCTTTTTTTCTCTCTTTTTTCTTTTTTCTCTCCCTTTTTTCTTTTTTTTTCTCTCGCTCTTTTTTCTTTCCTCTCGCACTCATTTTTCTTTTTTGTCTCTCTCTCGCTTTTCTTTTTTTCTCTCTTTTTTCCTTTTCTCCTCTTTTTTTCGTTTTTTTCTCTCCTTTTTCTTTTTTTCCCTCTCATCGTTCTTTTTTCTTTCCTCTCGCACTCTCATTTTTATTTTTTCTCTCTCTCTCGCTTTTCTTTTTTTCTCTCTCTCTCTCTTTTTTCTTTTCCCTCTCACCCTCTTTGTACTTTTTTCTCTCTCACTTTTCTTTTTTCCCCTCTTTTTTCTTTTTTTTCTCTCCCTTTTTTCTTTTTTTTTCTCTCTCGCTATTTTTTCTTTCCTCTCGCACTCTCATTTTTCTTTTTTCTCTCTCTCTCGCTTTTCTTTTTTTCTCTTTCTCTCTTTTTTATTTTCTCTCTCACTCTCTTTGTTCTTTTTTCTCTCTTTCACTTTTCTTTTCTTTTTCTCCCTTTTTTTTTTTCTCTCTCTTTTTTATTTTTTTCTCCCTTATTTCCTTTTTTCTCTCTCTTTATTTTCGTTATTTTTCTCTCCCTTTTTGCTTTTTTTCTCTCTCGCTCTTTTTTCTTTCCTCTCGCACTCTCATTTTTTTTCTCTCTCTCATTTTTCTTTTTTTCTCTCTTTTTTCCTTTTTTTCTCTCTCTCTCTTTTTCGATTTTTTCTCTCCCTTTTTTCTTTTTTTTCCTCTCTCGCTCTTTTTTCTTTCCTCTCGCACTCTCATTTTTCTTTTTTCTCTCTCTCTCGCTTTTCTTTTTTTTTCTCTCTCTTTTTTCTTTTCTCTCTCACTCTGTACTTTTTTCTCTCTCACTTTTCTTTTTTTTCTCTCTTTTTTCTTTTTTCTCTCCCTTTTTTCTTTTTTTTCTCTCGCTCTTTTTTCTTTCCTCTCGCACTCATTTTTCTTTTTTCTCTCTCTCTCATTTTTCTTTTTTTCTCTTTTTTCCTTTTTTATCACTCTCTCTTTTTTCGTTTTATCTCTCTTTTTTCTTCATTTCTGTGTCTTTTTTTCGTTTTTTTCCTCTCTCGCTCTTTTTTCTTTCCTCTCGCACTCTCATTTTTCTTTTTTCTCTCTCTCTCGCTTTTCTTTTTTTCTCTCTTTTTTCCTTTTCTCCTCTTTTTTTCGTTTTTTTCTCTCCTTTTTTCCTTTTTTCTCTCTCTTTATTTTCGTTATTTTTCTCTCCCTTTTTGCTTTTTTTCTCTCTCGCTCTTTTTTCTTTCCTCTCGCACTCTCATTTTTTTTTCTCTCTCTCATTTTTCTTTTTTCTCTCTTTTTTCCTTTTTTTCTCTCTCTCTCTTTGTCGATTTTTTCACTCCCTTTTTTCTTTTTTTCCTCTCTCGCTCTTTTTTCTGTCCTCTCGCACTCTCATTTTTCTTTTTTCTCTCTCTCTCACTTTTCTTTTTTTTCTCTCTTTTTTCTTTTTTCTCTCCCTTTTTTCTTTTTTTTTCTCTCGCTCTTTTTTCTTTCCTCTCGCACTCATTTTTCTTTTTTCTCTCTCTCTCATTTTTCTTTTTTTCTCTTTTTTCCTTTTTTATCTCTCACTCTTTTTTCGTTTTTTCTCTCTTTTTTCTTAATTTCTGTGTCTTTTTTTCTTTTTTTCCTCTCTCGCTCTTTTTTCTTTCCTCTCGCACTCTCATTTTTCTTTTTTCTCTCTCTCTCGCTTTTCTTTTTTTTTTCTCTCTCTCTCTTTTTTCTTTTCTCTCTCACTCTCTTTGTACTTTTTTCTCTCTCACTTTTCTTTTTTCCCCTCGTTTTTCTTTTTTTCTCTCCCTTTTTCCTTTTTTTTTCTCTCTCGCTAATTTTTCTTTCCTCTCGCACTCTCATTTTTCTTTTTTCTCTCTCTCTCGCTTTTCTTTTTTCTCTTTCTCTCTTTTTTATTTTCTCTCTCACTCTCTTTGTTCTTTTTTCTCTCTTTCACTTTTCTTTTTTTTTTCTCCCTTTTTTCTTTTTATCTCTCTTTTTTCTTTTTTTCTCCCTTTTTTCCTTTTTTCTCTCTCTTTATTTTCGTTATTTTTCTCTCCCTTTTTGCTTTTTTTCTCTCTCGCTCTTTTTTCTTTCCTCTCGCACTCTCATTTTTTTTTCTCTCTCTCATTTTTCTTTTTTCTCTCTTTTTTCCTTTTTTTCTCTCTCTCTCTTTGTCGATTTTTTCTCTCCCTTTTTTCTTTTTTTTCCTCTCTCGCTCTTTTTTCTGTCCTCTCGCACTCTCATTTTTCTTTTTTCTCTCTCTCTCACTTTTCTTTTTTTTCTCTCTTTTTTCTTTTTTCTCTCCCTTTTTTCTTTTTTTTTCTCTCGCTCTTTTTTCTTTCCTCTCGCACTCATTTTTCTTTTTTGTCTCTCTCTCGCTTTTCTTTTTTTCTCTCTTTTTTCCTTTTCTCCTCTTTTTTTCGTTTTTTTCTCACCTTTTTTCCTTTTTTCTCTCTCTTTATTTTCGTTATTTTTCTCTCCCTTTTTGCTATTTTTCTCTCTCGCTCTTTTTTCTTTCCTCTCGCACTCTCATTTTTTTTTCTCTCTCTCATTTTTCTTTTTTCTCTCTTTTTTCCTTTTTTTCTCTCTCTCTCTTTGTCGATTTTTTCTCTCCCTTTTTTCTTTTTTTTCCTCTCTCGCTCTTTTTTCTGTCCTCTCGCACACTCATTTTTCTTTTTTCTCTCTCTCTCACTTTTCTTTTTTTTCTCTCTTTTTTCTTTTTTCTCTCCCTTTTTTCTTTTTTTTTCTCTCGCTCTTTTTTCTTTCCTCTCGCACTCATTTTTCTTTTTTCTCTCTCTCTCATTTTTCTTTTTTTCTCTTTTTTCCTTTTTTATCTCTCACTCTTTTTTCGTTTTTTCTCTCTTTTTTCTTAATTTCTGTGTCTTTTTTTCGTTTTTTCCTCTCTCGCTCTTTTTTCTTTCCTCTCGCACTCTCATTTTTCTTTTTTCTCTCTCTCTCGCTTTTCTTTTTTTTCTCTCTCTCTCTTTTTTCTTTTCTCTCTCACTCTCTTTGTACTTTTTTCTCTCTCACTTTTCTTTTTTCCCCTCGTTTTTCTTTTTTTCTCTCCCTTTTTCCTTTTTTTTTCTCTCTCGCTAATTTTTCTTTCCTCTCGCACTCTCATTTTTCTTTTTTCTCTCTCTCTCGCTTTTCTTTTTTCTCTTTCTCTCTTTTTTATTTTCTCTCTCACTCTCTTTGTTCTTTTTTCTCTCTTTCACTTTTCTTTTTTTTTTCTCCCTTTTTTCTTTTTATCTCTCTTTTTTCTTTTTTTCTCCCTTTTTTCCTTTTTTCTCTCTCTTTATTTTCGTTATTTTTCTCTCCCTTTTTGCTTTTTTTCTCTCTCGCTCTTTTTTCTTTCCTCTCGCACTCATTTTTCTTTTTTGTCTCTCTCTCGCTTTTCTTTTTTTCTCTCTTTTTTCCTTTTCTCCTCTTTTTTCGTTTTTTTCTCTCCTTTTTTCCTTTTTTCTCTCTTTATTTTCGTTATTTTTCTCTCCCTTTTTGCTTTTTTCTCTCTCGCTCTTTTTTCTTTCCTCTCGCACTCTCATTTTTTTTTCTCTCTCTCATTTTTCTTTTTTCTCTCTTTTTTCCTTTTTTTCTCTCTCTCTCTTTGTCGATTTTTTCTCTCCCTTTTTTCTTTTTTTCCTCTCTCGCTCTTTTTTCTGTCCTCTCGCACTCTCATTTTTCTTTTTTCTCTCTCTCTCACTTTTCTTTTTTTTCTCTCTTTTTTCTTTTTTCTCTCCCTTTTTTCTTTTTTTTTCTCTCGCTCTTTTTTCTTTCCTCTCGCACTCATTTTTCTTTTTTTGTCTCTCTCTCGCTTTTCTTTTTTTCTCTCTTTTTTCCTTTTCTCCTCTTTTTTTCGTTTTTTTCTCTCCTTTTTTCCTTTTTTCTCTCTCTTTATTTTCGTTATTTTTCTCTCCCTTTTTGCTTTTTTTCTCTCTCGCTCTTTTTTCTTTCCTCTCGCACTCTCATTTTTTTTTCTCTCTCTCATTTTTCTTTTTTCTCTCTTTTTTCCTTTTTTTCTCTCTCTCTCTTTGTCGATTTTTTCTCTCCCTTTTTTCTTTTTTTTCCTCTCTCGCTCTTTTTTCTGTCCTCTCGCACTCTCATTTTTCTTTTTTCTCTCTCTCTCACTTTTCTTTTTTTTCTCTCTTTTTTCTTTTTTCTCTCCCTTTTTTCTTTTTTTTTCTCTCGCTCTTTTTTCTTTCCTCTCGCACTCATTTTTCTTTTTTGTCTCTCTCTCGCTTTTCTTTTTTTCTCTCTTTTTTCCTTTTCTCCTCTTTTTTTCGTTTTTTTCTCTCCTTTTTCTTTTTTTCCCTCTCATCGTTCTTTTTTCTTTCCTCTCGCACTCTCATTTTTATTTTTTCTCTCTCTCTCGCTTTTCTTTTTTTCTCTCTCTCTCTCTTTTTTCTTTTCCCTCTCACTCTCTTTGTACTTTTTTCTCTCTCACTTTTCTTTTTTCCCCTCTTTTTTCTTTTTTTTCTCTCCCTTTTTTCTTTTTTTTTCTCTCTCGCTATTTTTTCTTTCCTCTCGCACTCTCATTTTTCGTTTTTCTCTCTCTCTCGCTTTACTTTTTTTTTCTCTCTTTTTTCCTTTTCTCCTCTTTTTTTCGTTTTTTCTCTCCCTTTTTTCTTTTTTTTTCTCTCGCTCTTTTTTCTTTCCTCTCGCACTCATTTTTCTTTTTTCTCTCTCTCTCATTTTTCTTTTTTTCTCTTTTTTCCTTTTTTATCTCTCTCTCTTTTTTCATTTTTTCTCTCTTTTTTCTTAATTTCTGTGTCTTTTTTCCGTTTTTTTCCTCTCTCGCTCTTTTTTCTTTCCTCACGCACTCTCATTTTTCTTTTTTCTCTCTCTCTCGCTTTTCTTTTTTTCTCTCTTTTTTTCTTTTCTCCTCTTTTTTTTCGTTTTTTTCTCTCCCTTTTTTCTTTTTTTCCTCTCTCGCTCTTTTTTCTTTCCTTTCGCACTCTCATTTTTCTTTTTTCTCTCTCTCTCGCTTTTCTTTTTTCTCTCTTTTTTCCTTTTCTCCTCTTTTTTTCGTTTTTTTCTCTCCTTTTTCTTTTTTTCCCTCTCTCGCTCTTTTTTCTTTCCTCTCGCACTCTCATTTTTTTTTCTCTCTCTCTCTCGCTTTTCTTTTTTTTCTCTCTCTCTTTATTCTTTTCTCTCTCACTCTCTTTGTACTTTTTTCTCTCTCACTCTTCTTTTTTTTCTCTCTTTTTTCTTTTTTCTCTCCCTTTTTTCTCTCGCTCTTTTTTCTTTCCTCTCGCACTCATTTTTCTTTTTTCTCTCTCTCTCATTTTTCTTTTTTTCTCTTTTTTCCTTTTTTATCTCTCACTCTTTTTTCGTTTTTTCTCTCTTTTTTCTTAATTTCTGTGTCTTTTTTTCGTTTTTTCCTCTCTCGCTCTTTTTTCTTTCCTCTCGCACTCTCATTTTTCTTTTTTCTCTCTCTCTCGCTTTTCTTTTTTTTCTCTCTCTCTCTTTTTTCTTTTCTCTCTCACTCTCTTTGTACTTTTTTCTCTCTCACTTTTCTTTTTTCCCCTCGTTTTTCTTTTTTCTCTCCCTTTTTCCTTTTTTTTTCTCTCTCGCTAATTTTTCTTTCCTCTCGCACTCTCATTTTTCTTTTTTCTCTCTCTCTCGCTTTTCTTTTTTTCTCTTTCTCTCTTTTTTATTTTCTCTCTCACTCTCTTTGTTCTTTTTTCTCTCTTTCACTTTTCTTTTTTTTTTCTCCCTTTTTTCTTTTTATCTCTCTTTTTTCTTTTTTTCTCCCTTTTTTCCTTTTTTCTCTCTCTTTATTTTCGTTATTTTTCTCTCCCTTTTTGCTTTTTTTCTCTCTCGCTCTTTTTTCTTTCCTCTCGCACTCTCATTTTTTTTTTCTCTCTCTCATTTTTCTTTTTTCTCTCTTTTTTCCTTTTTTTCTCTCTCTCTCTTTGTCGATTTTTTCTCTCCTTTTTTCTTTTTTTTCCTCTCTCGCTCTTTTTTCTGTCCTCTCGCACTCTCATTTTTCTTTTTTCTCTCTCTCTCACTTTTCTTTTTTTCTCTCTTTTTTCTTTTTTCTCTCCCTTTTTTCTTTTTTTTTCTCTCGCTCTTTTTTCTTTCCTCTCGCACTCATTTTTCTTTTTTGTCTCTCTCTCGCTTTTCTTTTTTTCTCTCTTTTTTCCTTTTCTCCTCTTTTTTTCGTTTTTTTCTCTCCTTTTTCTTTTTTTCCCTCTCATCGTTCTTTTTTCTTTCCTCTCGCACTCTCATTTTTATTTTTTCTCTCTCTCTCGCTTTTCTTTTTTTCTCTCTCTCTCTCTTTTTTCTTTTCCCTCTCACCCTCTTTGTACTTTTTTCTCTCTCACTCTTCTTTTTTTTCTCTCTTTTTTCTTTTTTCTCTCCCTTTTTTCTCTCGCTCTTTTTTCTTTCCTCTCGCACTCATTTTTCTTTTTTCTCTCTCTCTCATTTTTCTTTTTTTCTCTTTTTTCCTTTTTTATCTCTCACTCTTTTTTCGTTTTTTCTCTCTTTTTTCTTAATTTCTGTGTCTTTTTTTCGTTTTTTCCTCTCTCGCTCTTTTTTCTTTCCTCTCGCACTCTCATTTTTCTTTTTTCTCTCTCTCTCGCTTTTCTTTTTTTTCTCTCTCTCTCTTTTTTCTTTTCTCTCTCACTCTCTTTGTACTTTTTTCTCTCTCACTTTTCTTTTTTCCCCTCGTTTTTCTTTTTTCTCTCCCTTTTTCCTTTTTTTTTCTCTCTCGCTAATTTTTCTTTCCTCTCGCACTCTCATTTTTCTTTTTTCTCTCTCTCTCGCTTTTCTTTTTTTCTCTTTCTCTCTTTTTTATTTTCTCTCTCACTCTCTTTGTTCTTTTTTCTCTCTTTCACTTTTCTTTTTTTTTTCTCCCTTTTTTCTTTTTATCTCTCTTTTTTCTTTTTTTCTCCCTTTTTTCCTTTTTTCTCTCTCTTTATTTTCGTTATTTTTCTCTCCCTTTTTGCTTTTTTTCTCTCTCGCTCTTTTTTCTTTCCTCTCGCACTCTCATTTTTTTTTTCTCTCTCTCATTTTTCTTTTTTCTCTCTTTTTTCCTTTTTTTCTCTCTCTCTCTTTGTCGATTTTTTCTCTCCTTTTTTCTTTTTTTTCCTCTCTCGCTCTTTTTTCTGTCCTCTCGCACTCTCATTTTTCTTTTTTCTCTCTCTCTCACTTTTCTTTTTTTCTCTCTTTTTTCTTTTTTCTCTCCCTTTTTTCTTTTTTTTTCTCTCGCTCTTTTTTCTTTCCTCTCGCACTCATTTTTCTTTTTTGTCTCTCTCTCGCTTTTCTTTTTTTCTCTCTTTTTTCCTTTTCTCCTCTTTTTTTCGTTTTTTTCTCTCCTTTTTCTTTTTTTCCCTCTCATCGTTCTTTTTTCTTTCCTCTCGCACTCTCATTTTTATTTTTTCTCTCTCTCTCGCTTTTCTTTTTTTCTCTCTCTCTCTCTTTTTTCTTTTCCCTCTCACCCTCTTTGTACTTTTTTCTCTCTCACTTTTCTTTTTTCCCCTCTTTTTTCTTTTTTTTCTCTCCCTTTTTTCTTTTTTTTTCTCTCTCGCTATTTTTTCTTTCCTCTCGCACTCTCATTTTTCGTTTTTCTCTCTCTCTCGCTTTACTTTTTTTTTCTCTCTTTTTTCCTTTTCTCCTCTTTTTTTCGTTTTTTCTCTCCCTTTTTTCTTTTTTTTTCTCTCGCTCTTTTTTCTTTCCTCTCGCACTCATTTTTCTTTTTTCTCTCTCTCTCATTTTTCTTTTTTTCTCTTTTTTCCTTTTTTATCTCTCTCTCTTTTTTCATTTTTTCTCTCTTTTTTCTTAATTTCTGTGTCTTTTTTCCGTTTTTTTCCTCTCTCGCTCTTTTTTCTTTCCTCACGCACTCTCATTTTTCTTTTTTCTCTCTCTCTCGCTTTTCTTTTTTTCTCTCTTTTTTTCTTTTCTCCTCTTTTTTTTCGTTTTTTTCTCTCCCTTTTTTCTTTTTTTCCTCTCTCGCTCTTTTTTCTTTCCTTTCGCACTCTCATTTTTCTTTTTTCTCTCTCTCTCGCTTTTCTTTTTTCTCTCTTTTTTCCTTTTCTCCTCTTTTTTTCGTTTTTTTCTCTCCTTTTTCTTTTTTTCCCTCTCTCGCTCTTTTTTCTTTCCTCTCGCACTCTCATTTTTTTTTCTCTCTCTCTCTCGCTTTTCTTTTTTTTCTCTCTCTCTTTATTCTTTTCTCTCTCACTCTCTTTGTACTTTTTTCTCTCTCACTCTTCTTTTTTTTCTCTCTTTTTTCTTTTTTCTCTCCCTTTTTTCTCTCGCTCTTTTTTCTTTCCTCTCGCACTCATTTTTCTTTTTTCTCTCTCTCTCATTTTTCTTTTTTTCTCTTTTTTCCTTTTTTATCTCTCACTCTTTTTTCGTTTTTTCTCTCTTTTTTCTTAATTTCTGTGTCTTTTTTTCGTTTTTTCCTCTCTCGCTCTTTTTTCTTTCCTCTCGCACTCTCATTTTTCTTTTTTCTCTCTCTCTCGCTTTTCTTTTTTTTCTCTCTCTCTCTTTTTTCTTTTCTCTCTCACTCTCTTTGTACTTTTTTCTCTCTCACTTTTCTTTTTTCCCCTCGTTTTTCTTTTTTCTCTCCCTTTTTCCTTTTTTTTTCTCTCTCGCTAATTTTTCTTTCCTCTCGCACTCTCATTTTTCTTTTTTCTCTCTCTCTCGCTTTTCTTTTTTTCTCTTTCTCTCTTTTTTATTTTCTCTCTCACTCTCTTTGTTCTTTTTTCTCTCTTTCACTTTTCTTTTTTTTTTCTCCCTTTTTTCTTTTTATCTCTCTTTTTTCTTTTTTTCTCCCTTTTTTCCTTTTTTCTCTCTCTTTATTTTCGTTATTTTTCTCTCCCTTTTTGCTTTTTTTCTCTCTCGCTCTTTTTTCTTTCCTCTCGCACTCTCATTTTTTTTTTCTCTCTCTCATTTTTCTTTTTTCTCTCTTTTTTCCTTTTTTTCTCTCTCTCTCTTTGTCGATTTTTTCTCTCCTTTTTTCTTTTTTTTCCTCTCTCGCTCTTTTTTCTGTCCTCTCGCACTCTCATTTTTCTTTTTTCTCTCTCTCTCACTTTTCTTTTTTTCTCTCTTTTTTCTTTTTTCTCTCCCTTTTTTCTTTTTTTTTCTCTCGCTCTTTTTTCTTTCCTCTCGCACTCATTTTTCTTTTTTGTCTCTCTCTCGCTTTTCTTTTTTTCTCTCTTTTTTCCTTTTCTCCTCTTTTTTTCGTTTTTTTCTCTCCTTTTTCTTTTTTTCCCTCTCATCGTTCTTTTTTCTTTCCTCTCGCACTCTCATTTTTATTTTTTCTCTCTCTCTCGCTTTTCTTTTTTTCTCTCTCTCTCTCTTTTTTCTTTTCCCTCTCACCCTCTTTGTACTTTTTTCTCTCTCACTCTTCTTTTTTTTCTCTCTTTTTTCTTTTTTCTCTCCCTTTTTTCTCTCGCTCTTTTTTCTTTCCTCTCGCACTCATTTTTCTTTTTTCTCTCTCTCTCATTTTTCTTTTTTTCTCTTTTTTCCTTTTTTATCTCTCACTCTTTTTTCGTTTTTTCTCTCTTTTTTCTTAATTTCTGTGTCTTTTTTTCGTTTTTTCCTCTCTCGCTCTTTTTTCTTTCCTCTCGCACTCTCATTTTTCTTTTTTCTCTCTCTCTCGCTTTTCTTTTTTTTCTCTCTCTCTCTTTTTTCTTTTCTCTCTCACTCTCTTTGTACTTTTTTCTCTCTCACTTTTCTTTTTTCCCCTCGTTTTTCTTTTTTCTCTCCCTTTTTCCTTTTTTTTTCTCTCTCGCTAATTTTTCTTTCCTCTCGCACTCTCATTTTTCTTTTTTCTCTCTCTCTCGCTTTTCTTTTTTTCTCTTTCTCTCTTTTTTATTTTCTCTCTCACTCTCTTTGTTCTTTTTTCTCTCTTTCACTTTTCTTTTTTTTTTCTCCCTTTTTTCTTTTTATCTCTCTTTTTTCTTTTTTTCTCCCTTTTTTCCTTTTTTCTCTCTCTTTATTTTCGTTATTTTTCTCTCCCTTTTTGCTTTTTTTCTCTCTCGCTCTTTTTTCTTTCCTCTCGCACTCTCATTTTTTTTTTCTCTCTCTCATTTTTCTTTTTTCTCTCTTTTTTCCTTTTTTTCTCTCTCTCTCTTTGTCGATTTTTTCTCTCCTTTTTTCTTTTTTTTCCTCTCTCGCTCTTTTTTCTGTCCTCTCGCACTCTCATTTTTCTTTTTTCTCTCTCTCTCACTTTTCTTTTTTTCTCTCTTTTTTCTTTTTTCTCTCCCTTTTTTCTTTTTTTTTCTCTCGCTCTTTTTTCTTTCCTCTCGCACTCATTTTTCTTTTTTGTCTCTCTCTCGCTTTTCTTTTTTTCTCTCTTTTTTCCTTTTCTCCTCTTTTTTTCGTTTTTTTCTCTCCTTTTTCTTTTTTTCCCTCTCATCGTTCTTTTTTCTTTCCTCTCGCACTCTCATTTTTATTTTTTCTCTCTCTCTCGCTTTTCTTTTTTTCTCTCTCTCTCTCTTTTTTCTTTTCCCTCTCACCCTCTTTGTACTTTTTTCTCTCTCACTCTTCTTTTTTTTCTCTCTTTTTTCTTTTTTCTCTCCCTTTTTTCTCTCGCTCTTTTTTCTTTCCTCTCGCACTCATTTTTCTTTTTTCTCTCTCTCTCATTTTTCTTTTTTTCTCTTTTTTCCTTTTTTATCTCTCACTCTTTTTTCGTTTTTTCTCTCTTTTTTCTTAATTTCTGTGTCTTTTTTTCGTTTTTTCCTCTCTCGCTCTTTTTTCTTTCCTCTCGCACTCTCATTTTTCTTTTTTCTCTCTCTCTCGCTTTTCTTTTTTTTCTCTCTCTCTCTTTTTTCTTTTCTCTCTCACTCTCTTTGTACTTTTTTCTCTCTCACTTTTCTTTTTTCCCCTCGTTTTTCTTTTTTCTCTCCCTTTTTCCTTTTTTTTTCTCTCTCGCTAATTTTTCTTTCCTCTCGCACTCTCATTTTTCTTTTTTCTCTCTCTCTCGCTTTTCTTTTTTTCTCTTTCTCTCTTTTTTATTTTCTCTCTCACTCTCTTTGTTCTTTTTTCTCTCTTTCACTTTTCTTTTTTTTTTCTCCCTTTTTTCTTTTTATCTCTCTTTTTTCTTTTTTTCTCCCTTTTTTCCTTTTTTCTCTCTCTTTATTTTCGTTATTTTTCTCTCCCTTTTTGCTTTTTTTCTCTCTCGCTCTTTTTTCTTTCCTCTCGCACTCTCATTTTTTTTTTCTCTCTCTCATTTTTCTTTTTTCTCTCTTTTTTCCTTTTTTTCTCTCTCTCTCTTTGTCGATTTTTTCTCTCCTTTTTTCTTTTTTTTCCTCTCTCGCTCTTTTTTCTGTCCTCTCGCACTCTCATTTTTCTTTTTTCTCTCTCTCTCACTTTTCTTTTTTTCTCTCTTTTTTCTTTTTTCTCTCCCTTTTTTCTTTTTTTTTCTCTCGCTCTTTTTTCTTTCCTCTCGCACTCATTTTTCTTTTTTGTCTCTCTCTCGCTTTTCTTTTTTTCTCTCTTTTTTCCTTTTCTCCTCTTTTTTTCGTTTTTTTCTCTCCTTTTTCTTTTTTTCCCTCTCATCGTTCTTTTTTCTTTCCTCTCGCACTCTCATTTTTATTTTTTCTCTCTCTCTCGCTTTTCTTTTTTTCTCTCTCTCTCTCTTTTTTCTTTTCCCTCTCACCCTCTTTGTACTTTTTTCTCTCTCACTTTTCTTTTTTCCCCTCTTTTTTCTTTTTTTTCTCTCCCTTTTTTCTTTTTTTTTCTCTCTCGCTATTTTTTCTTTCCTCTCGCACTCTCATTTTTCTTTTTTCTCTCTCTCTCGCTTTTCTTTTTTTCTCTTTCTCTCTTTTTTATTTTCTCTCTCACTCTCTTTGTTCTTTTTTCTCTCTTTCACTTTTCTTTTCTTTTTCTCCCTTTTTTTTTTTCTCTCTCTTTTTTATTTTTTTCTCCCTTATTTCCTTTTTTCTCTCTCTTTATTTTCGTTATTTTTCTCTCCCTTTTTGCTTTTTTTCTCTCTCGCTCTTTTTTCTTTCCTCTCGCACTCTCATTTTTTTTCTCTCTCTCATTTTTCTTTTTTTCTCTCTTTTTTCCTTTTTTTCTCTCTCTCTCTTTTTCGATTTTTTCTCTCCCTTTTTTCTTTTTTTTCCTCTCTCGCTCTTTTTTCTTTCCTCTCGCACTCTCATTTTTCTTTTTTCTCTCTCTCTCGCTTTTCTTTTTTTTTCTCTCTCTTTTTTCTTTTCTCTCTCACTCTGTACTTTTTTCTCTCTCACTTTTCTTTTTTTTCTCTCTTTTTTCTTTTTTCTCTCCCTTTTTTCTTTTTTTTCTCTCGCTCTTTTTTCTTTCCTCTCGCACTCATTTTTCTTTTTTCTCTCTCTCTCATTTTTCTTTTTTTCTCTTTTTTCCTTTTTTATCACTCTCTCTTTTTTCGTTTTATCTCTCTTTTTTCTTCATTTCTGTGTCTTTTTTTCGTTTTTTTCCTCTCTAGCTCTTTTTTCTTTCCTCTCGCACTCTCATTTTTCTTTTTTCTCTCTCTCTCGCTTTTCTTTTTTTCTCTCTTTTTTCCTTTTCTCCTCTTTTTTTCGTTTTTTTCTCTCCTTTTTTCCTTTTTTCTCTCTCTTTATTTTCGTTATTTTTCTCTCCCTTTTTGCTTTTTTTCTCTCTCGCTCTTTTTTCTTTCCTCTCGCACTCTCATTTTTTTTTCTCTCTCTCATTTTTCTTTTTTCTCTCTTTTTTCCTTTTTTTCTCTCTCTCTCTTTGTCGATTTTTTCACTCCCTTTTTTCTTTTTTTCCTCTCTCGCTCTTTTTTCTGTCCTCTCGCACTCTCATTTTTCTTTTTTCTCTCTCTCTCACTTTTCTTTTTTTTCTCTCTTTTTTCTTTTTTCTCTCCCTTTTTTCTTTTTTTTTCTCTCGCTCTTTTTTCTTTCCTCTCGCACTCATTTTTCTTTTTTCTCTCTCTCTCATTTTTCTTTTTTTCTCTTTTTTCCTTTTTTATCTCTCACTCTTTTTTCGTTTTTTCTCTCTTTTTTCTTAATTTCTGTGTCTTTTTTTCGTTTTTTCCTCTCTCGCTCTTTTTTCTTTCCTCTCGCACTCTCATTTTTCTTTTTTCTCTCTCTCTCGCTTTTCTTTTTTTTTTCTCTCTCTCTCTTTTTTCTTTTCTCTCTCACTCTCTTTGTACTTTTTTCTCTCTCACTTTTCTTTTTTCCCCTCGTTTTTCTTTTTTTCTCTCCCTTTTTCCTTTTTTTTTCTCTCTCGCTAATTTTTCTTTCCTCTCGCATTCTCATTTTTCTTTTTTCTCTCTCTCTCGCTTTTCTTTTTTCTCTTTCTCTCTTTTTTATTTTCTCTCTCACTCTCTTTGTTCTTTTTTCTCTCTTTCACTTTTCTTTTTTTTTCTCCCTTTTTTCTTTTTATCTCTCTTTTTTCTTTTTTTCTCCCTTTTTTCCTTTCTTCTCTCTCTTTATTTTCGTTATTTTTCTCTCCCTTTTTGCTTTTTTTCTCTCTCGCTCTTTTTTCTTTCCTCTCGCACTCTCATTTTTTTTTCTCTCTCTCATTTTTCTTTTTTCTCTCTTTTTTCCTTTTTTTCTCTCTCTCTCTTTGTCGATTTTTTCTCTCCCTTTTTTCTTTTTTTTCCTCTCTCGCTCTTTTTTCTGTCCTCTCGCACTCTCATTTTTCTTTTTTCTCTCTCTCTCACTTTTCTTTTTTTTCTCTCTTTTTTCTTTTTTCTCTCCCTTTTTTCTTTTTTTTTCTCTCGCTCTTTTTCCTTTCCTCTCGCACTCATTTTTCTTTTTTGTCTCTCTCTCGCTTTTCTTTTTTTCTCTCTTTTTTCCTTTTCTCCTCTTTTTTCGTTTTTTTCTCTCCTTTTTTCCTTTTTTCTCTCTCTTTATTTTCGTTATTTTTCTCTCCCTTTTTGCTTTTTTCTCTCTCGCTCTTTTTTCTTTCCTCTCGCACTCTCATTTTTTTTCTCTCTCTCATTTTTCTTTTTTCTCTCTTTTTTCCTTTTTTTCTCTCTCTCTCTTTGTCGATTTTTTCTCTCCCTTTTTTCTTTTTTTCCTCTCTCGCTCTTTTTTCTGTCCTCTCGCACTCTCATTTTTCTTTTTTCTCTCTCTCTCACTTTTCTTTTTTTTCTCTCTTTTTTCTTTTTTCTCTCCCTTTTTTCTTTTTTTTTCTCTCGCTCTTTTTTCTTTCCTCTCGCACTCATTTTTCTTTTTTGTCTCTCTCTCGCTTTTCTTTTTTTCTCTCTTTTTTCCTTTTCTCCTCTTTTTTTCGTTTTTTTCTCTCCTTTTTTCCTTTTTTCTCTCTCTTTATTTTCGTTATTTTTCTCTCCCTTTTTGCTATTTTTCTCTCTCGCTCTTTTTTCTTTCCTCTCGCACTCTCATTTTTTTTTCTCTCTCTCATTTTTCTTTTTTCTCTCTTTTTTCCTTTTTTTCTCTCTCTCTCTTTGTCGATTTTTTCTCTCCCTTTTTTCTTTTTTTTCCTCTCTCGCTCTTTTTTCTGTCCTCTCGCACTCTCATTTTTCTTTTTTCTCTCTCTCTCACTTTTCTTTTTTTTCTCTCTTTTTTCTTTTTTCTCTCCCTTTTTTCTTTTTTTTTCTCTCGCTCTTTTTTCTTTCCTCTCGCACTCATTTTTCTTTTTTCTCTCTCTCTCATTTTTCTTTTTTTCTCTTTTTTCCTTTTTTATCTCTCACTCTTTTTTCGTTTTTTCTCTCTTTTTTCTTAATTTCTGTGTCTTTTTTTCGTTTTTTCCTCTCTCGCTCTTTTTTCTTTCCTCTCGCACTCTCATTTTTCTTTTTTCTCTCTCTCTCGCTTTTCTTTTTTTTCTCTCTCTCTCTTTTTTCTTTTCTCTCTCACTCTCTTTGTACTTTTTTCTCTCTCACTTTTCTTTTTTCCCCTCGTTTTTCTTTTTTTCTCTCCCTTTTTCCTTTTTTTTTCTCTCTCGCTAATTTTTCTTTCCTCTCGCACTCTCATTTTTCTTTTTTCTCTCTCTCTCGCTTTTCTTTTTTCTCTTTCTCTCTTTTTTATTTTCTCTCTCACTCTCTTTGTTCTTTTTTCTCTCTTTCACTTTTCTTTTTTTTTTCTCCCTTTTTTCTTTTTATCTCTCTTTTTTCTTTTTTTCTCCCTTTTTTCCTTTTTTCTCTCTCTTTATTTTCGTTATTTTTCTCTCCCTTTTTTGCTTTTTTTCTCTCTCGCTCTTTTTTCTTTCCTCTCGCACTCTTATTTTTTTTTCTCTCTCTCATTTTTCTTTTTTCTCTCTTTTTTCCTTTTTTTCTCTCTCTCTCTTTGTCGATTTTTTCTCTCCCTTTTTTCTTTTTTTTCCTCTCTCGCTCTTTTTTCTGTCCTCTCGCACTCATTTTTCTTTTTTCTCTCTCTCTCACTTTTCTTTTTTTTCTCTCTTTTTTCTTTTTTCTCTCCCTTTTTTCTTTTTTTTTCTCTCGCTCTTTTTTCTTTCCTCTCGCACTCATTTTTCTTTTTTGTCTTTCTCTCGCTTTTCTTTTTTTCTCTCTTTTTTCCTTTTCTCCTCTTTTTTCGTTTTTTTCTCTCCTTTTTTCCTTTTTTCTCTCTCTTTATTTTCGTTATTTTTCTCTCCCTTTTTGCTTTTTTCTCTCTCGCTCTTTTTTCTTTCCTCTCGCACTCTCATTTTTTTTCTCTCTCTCATTTTTCTTTTTTCTCTCTTTTTTCCTTTTTTTCTCTCTCTCTCTTTGTCGATTTTTTCTCTCCCTTTTTTCTTTTTTTTCCTCTCTCGCTCTTTTTTCTGTCCTCTCGCACTCTCATTTTTCTTTTTTCTCTCTCTCTCACTTTTCTTTTTTTTCTCTCTTTTTTCTTTTTTCTCTCCCTTTTTTCTTTTTTTTTCTCTCGCTCTTTTTTCTTTCCTCTCGCACTCATTTTTCTTTTTTGTCTCTCTCTCGCTTTTCTTTTTTTCTCTCTTTTTTCCTTTTCTCCTCTTTTTTTCGTTTTTTTCTCTCCTTTTTCTTTTTTTCCCTCTCATCGTTCTTTTTTCTTTCCTCTCGCACTCTCATTTTTATTTTTTCTCTCTCTCTCGCTTTTCTTTTTTTCTCTCTCTCTCTCTTTTTTCTTTTCCCTCTCACTCTCTTTGTACTTTTTTCTCTCTCACTTTTCTTTTTTCCCCTCTTTTTTCTTTTTTTTCTCTCCCTTTTTTCTTTTTTTTTCTCTCTCGCTATTTTTTCTTTCCTCTCGCACTCTAATTTTTCGTTTTTCTCTCTCTCTCGCTTTACTTTTTTTTTCTCTCTTTTCTCCTTTTCTCCTCTTTTTTTCGTTTTTTCTCTCCCTTTTTTCTTTTTTTTTCTCTCGCTCTTTTTTCTTTCCTCTCGCACTCATTTTTCTTTTTTCTCTCTCTCTCATTTTTCTTTTTTTCTCTTTTTTCCTTTTTTATCTCTCTCTCTTTTTTCATTTTTTCTCTCTTTTTTCTTAATTTCTGTGTCTTTTTTCCGTTTTTTTCCTCTCTCGCTCTTTTTTCTTTCCTCACGCACTCTCATTTTTCTTTTTTCTCTCTCTCTCGCTTTTCTTTTTTTCTCTCTTTTTTTCTTTTCTCCTCTTTTTTTTCGTTTTTTTCTCTCCCTTTTTTCTTTTTTTCCTCTCTCGCTCTTTTTTCTTTCCTTTCGCACTCTCATTTTTCTTTTTTCTCTCTCTCTCGCTTTTCTTTTTTTCTCTCTTTTTTCCTTTTCTCCTCTTTTTTTCGTTTTTTTCTCTCCTTTTTCTTTTTTTCCCTCTCTCGCTCTTTTTTCTTTCCTCTCGCACTCTCATTTTTTTTTCTCTCTCTCTCTCGCTTTTCTTTTTTTTCTCTCTCTCTTTATTCTTTTCTCTCTCACTCTCTTTGTACTTTTTTCTCTCTCACTCTTCTTTTTTTTCTCTCTTTTTTCTTTTTTCTCTCCCTTTTTTCTCTCGCTCTTTTTTCTTTCCTCTCGCACTCATTTTTCTTTTTTCTCTCTCTCTCATTTTTCTTTTTTTCTCTTTTTTCCTTTTTTATCTCTCACTCTTTTTTCGTTTTTTCTCTCTTTTTTCTTAATTTCTGTGTCTTTTTTTCGTTTTTTCCTCTCTCGCTCTTTTTTCTTTCCTCTCGCACTCTCATTTTTCTTTTTTCTCTCTCTCTCGCTTTTCTTTTTTTTCTCTCTCTCTCTTTTTTCTTTTCTCTCTCACTCTCTTTGTACTTTTTTCTCTCTCACTTTTCTTTTTTCCCCTCGTTTTTCTTTTTTTCTCTCCCTTTTTCCTTTTTTTTCTCTCTCGCTAATTTTTCTTTCCTCTCGCACTCTCATTTTTCTTTTTTCTCTCTCTCTCGCTTTTCTTTTTTTCTCTTTCTCTCTTTTTTATTTTCTCTCTCACTCTCTTTGTTCTTTTTTCTCTCTTTCACTTTTCTTTTTTTTTTCTCCCTTTTTTCTTTTTATCTCTCTTTTTTCTTTTTTCTCCCTTTTTTCCTTTTTTCTCTCTCTTTATTTTCGTTATTTTTCTCTCCCTTTTTGCTTTTTTTCTCTCTCGCTCTTTTTTCTTTCCTCTCGCACTCTCATTTTTTTTTTCTCTCTCTCATTTTTCTTTTTTCTCTCTTTTTTCCTTTTTTTCTCTCTCTCTCTTTGTCGATTTTTTCTCTCCTTTTTTCTTTTTTTTCCTCTCTCGCTCTTTTTTCTGTCCTCTCGCACTCTCATTTTTCTTTTTTCTCTCTCTCTCACTTTTCTTTTTTTCTCTCTTTTTTCTTTTTTCTCTCCCTTTTTTCTTTTTTTTTCTCTCGCTCTTTTTTCTTTCCTCTCGCACTCATTTTTCTTTTTTGTCTCTCTCTCGCTTTTCTTTTTTTCTCTCTTTTTTCCTTTTCTCCTCTTTTTTTCGTTTTTTTCTCTCCTTTTTCTTTTTTTCCCTCTCATCGTTCTTTTTTCTTTCCTCTCGCACTCTCATTTTTATTTTTTCTCTCTCTCTCGCTTTTCTTTTTTTCTCTCTCTCTCTCTTTTTTCTTTTCCCTCTCACCCTCTTTGTACTTTTTTCTCTCTCACTTTTCTTTTTTCCCCTCTTTTTTCTTTTTTTTCTCTCCCTTTTTTCTTTTTTTTTCTCTCTCGCTATTTTTTCTTTCCTCTCGCACTCTCATTTTTCTTTTTTCTCTCTCTCTCGCTTTTCTTTTTTTCTCTTTCTCTCTTTTTTATTTTCTCTCTCACTCTCTTTGTTCTTTTTTCTCTCTTTCACTTTTCTTTTCTTTTTCTCCCTTTTTTTTTTTCTCTCTCTTTTTTATTTTTTTCTCCCTTATTTCCTTTTTTCTCTCTCTTTATTTTCGTTATTTTTCTCTCCCTTTTTGCTTTTTTTCTCTCTCGCTCTTTTTTCTTTCCTCTCGCACTCTCATTTTTTTTCTCTCTCTCATTTTTCTTTTTTTCTCTCTTTTTTCCTTTTTTTCTCTCTCTCTCTTTTTCGATTTTTTCTCTCCCTTTTTTCTTTTTTTTCCTCTCTCGCTCTTTTTTCTTTCCTCTCGCACTCTCATTTTTCTTTTTTCTCTCTCTCTCGCTTTTCTTTTTTTTTCTCTCTCTTTTTTCTTTTCTCTCTCACTCTGTACTTTTTTCTCTCTCACTTTTCTTTTTTTTCTCTCTTTTTTCTTTTTTCTCTCCCTTTTTTCTTTTTTTTCTCTCGCTCTTTTTTCTTTCCTCTCGCACTCATTTTTCTTTTTTCTCTCTCTCTCATTTTTCTTTTTTTCTCTTTTTTCCTTTTTTATCACTCTCTCTTTTTTCGTTTTATCTCTCTTTTTTCTTCATTTCTGTGTCTTTTTTTCGTTTTTTTCCTCTCTCGCTCTTTTTTCTTTCCTCTCGCACTCTCATTTTTCTTTTTTCTCTCTCTCTCGCTTTTCTTTTTTTTTCTCTCTCTCTCTTTTTTCTTTTCTCTCTCACTCTCTTTGTACTTTTTTCTCTCACTTTTCTTTTTTTTCTCTCTGTTTTCTTTTTTCTCTCCCTTTTTTCTTTTTTTTCTCTCTCGCTCTTTTTTCTTTCCTCTCGCACTCTCATTTTTCGTTTTTCTCTCTCTCTCGCTTTACTTTTTTTCTCTCTTTTTTCCTTTTCTCCTCTTTTTTTTCGTTTTTTTCTCTCCCTTTTTTCTTCTTTTTTCTCTCGCTTTTTTTCTTTCCTCTCGCACTCATTTTTCTTTTTTCTCTCTCTCTCGCTTTTCTTTTTTTCTCTCTTTTTTCCTTTTCTCCTCTTTTTTCGTTTTTTTCTCTCCTTTTTCTTTTTTTTCCTCTCGCTCTTTTTTCTTTCCTCTCGCACTCTCATTTTTATTTTTTCTCTCTCTCTCGCTTTTCTTTTTTTCTCTCTCTCTCTTTTTTCTTTTCCCTCTTACTCTCTTTCTACTTTTTTCTCTCTCACTTTTGTTTTTTCCCCTCTTTTTTCTTTTTTTTCTCTCCCTTTTTTCTTTTTTTCTCTCTCGCTATTTTTTCTTTCCTCTCGCACTCTAATTTTTCTTTTTTCTCTCTCTCTCGCTTTTCTTTTTTTCTCTTTCTCTCTTTTTTATTTTCTCTCTCACTCTCTTTGTTCTTTTTTCTCTCTTTCACTTTTCTTTTTTTTTCTCCCTTTTTTATTTTTTTCTCTCTTTTTTATATTTTTCTCCCTTATTTCCTTTTTTCTCTCTCTTTATTTTCGTTATTTTTCTCTCCCTTTTTGCTTTTTTTCTCTCTCGCTCTTTTTTCTTTCCTCTCGCACTCTTATTTTTTTTCTCTCTCTCATTTTTCTTTTTTTCTCTCTTTTTTCCTTTTTTTCTCCTCTCTCTTTTTCGATTTTTTCTCTCCCTTTTTTCTTTTTTTTCCTCTCTCGCTCTTTTTTCTTTCCTCTCGCACTCTCATTTTTCTTTTTTCTCTCTCTCTCGCTTTTCTTTTTTTTTCTCTCTCTCTTTTTTCTTTTCTCTCTCACTCTGTACTTTTTTCTCTCTCACTTTTCTTTTTTTTCTCTCTTTTTTCTTTTTTCTCTCCCTTTTTTCTTTTTTTTCTCTCGCTCTTTTTTCTTTCCTCTCGCACTCATTTTTCTTTTTTCTCTCTCTCTCATTTTTCTTTTTTTCTCTTTTTTCCTTTTTTATCACTCTCTCTTTTTTCGTTTTATCTCTCTTTTTTCTTCATTTCTGTGTCTTTTTTTCGTTTTTTTCCTCTCTCGCTCTTTTTTCTTTCCTCTCGCACTCTCATTTTTCTTTTTTCTCTCTCTCTCGCTTTTCTTTTTTTTTCTCTCTCTCTCTCTTTTTTCTTTTCTCTCTCACTCTCTTTGTACTTTTTTCTCTCACTTTTCTTTTTTTTCTCTCTGTTTTCTTTTTTCTCTCCTTTTTTCTTTTTTTTCTCTCTCGCTCTTTTTTCTTTCCTCTCGCACTCTCATTTTTCGTTTTTCTCTCTCTCTCGCTTTACTTTTTTTTCTCTCTTTTTTCCTTTTCTCCTCTTTTTTTTCGTTTTTTTCTCTCCCTTTTTTCTTTTTTTTTCTCTCGCTCTTTTTTCTTTCCTCTCGCACTCATTTTTCTTTTTTCTCTCTCTCTCGCTTTTCTTTTTTTCTCTCTTTTTTCCTTTTCTCCTCTTTTTTCGTTTTTTTCTCTCCTTTTTCTTTTTTTTCCTCTCTCGCTCTTTTTTCTTTCCTCTCGCACTCTCATTTTTATTTTTTCTCTCTCTCTCGCTTTTCTTTTTTTCTCTCTGTCTCTTTTTTCTTTTCCCTCTCACTCTCTTTGTAATTTTTTCTCTCTCACTTTTGTTTTTTCCCCTCTTTTTTCTTTTTTTTCTCTCCCTTGTTTCTTTTTTTCTCTCTCGCTATTTTTTCTTTCCTCTCGCACTCTAATTTTTCTTTTTTCTCTCTCTCTCGCTTTTCTTTTTTTCTCTTTCTCTCTTTTTTATTTTCTCTCTCACTCTCTTTGTTCTTTTTTCTCTCTTTCACTTTTCTTTTTTTTTCTCCCTTTTTTATTTTTTTCTCTCTTTTTTAATTTTTTCTCCCTTATTTCCTTTTTTCTCTCTCTTTATTTTCGTTATTTTTCTCTCCCTTTTTGCTTTTTTTCTCTCTCGCTCTTTTTTCTTTCCTCTCGCACTCTTATTTTTTTTCTCTCTCATTTTTCTTTTTTTCTCTCTTTATTCCTTTTTTTCTCCTGTCTCTTTTTCAATTTTTTCTCTCCTTTTTTCTTTTTTTTCCTCTCTCGCTCTTTTTTCTTTCCTCTCGCACTCTCATTTTTCGTTTTTCTCTCTCTCTTGCTTTTCTTTTTTTCTCTCTTTCATCCTTTTCTCCTCTTATTTTTCGTTTTTTTCTCCCTTTTTCTTTTTTTTCTCTCTTGTTTCTTAATTTCTGTGTCTTTTTTTCGTTTTTTTCCTCTCTCGCTCTTTTTTCTTTCCTCTCGCACTCTCATTTTTCTTTTTTCTCTCTCTCTCGCTTTTCTTTTTTTCTCTCTTTTTTTCTTTTCTCCTCTTTTTTTTCGTTTTTTTCTCTCCCTTTTTTCTTTTTTTCCTCTCTCGCTCTTTTTTCTTTCCTTTCGCACTCTCATTTTTCTTTTTTCTCTCTCTCTCGCTTTTCTTTTTTTCTCTCTTTTTTCCTTTTCTCCTCTTTTTTTCGTTTTTTTCTCTCCTTTTTCTTTTTTTCCCTCTCTCGCTCTTTTTTCTTTCCTCTCGCACTCTCATTTTTTTTTTCTCTCTCTCATTTTTATTTTTTTCTCACTTTTTTCCTTTTTTTCTCTCTCTCTCTTTTTCGATTTTTTCTCTCCTTTTTTCTTTTTTCCTCTCTAGCTTTTTTCTTTCCTCTCGCACTCTAATTTTTCTTTTTTCTCTCTCTCTCGCTTTTCTTTTTTTCTCTTTCTCTCTTTTTTATTTTCTCTCTCACTCTCTTTGTTCTTTTTTCTCTCTTTCACTTTTCTTTTTTTTTCTCCCTTTTTTATTTTTTTCTCTCTTTTTTAATTTTTTCTCCCTTATTTCCTTTTTTCTCTCTCTTTATTTTCGTTATTTTTCTCTCCCTTTTTGCTTTTTTTCTCTCTCGCTCTTTTTTCTTTCCTCTCGCACTCTTATTTTTTTTCTCTCTCATTTTTCTTTTTTTCTCTCTTTTTTCCTTTTTTTCTCCTCTCTCTTTTTCGATTTTTTCTCTCCTTTTTTCTTTTTTTTCCTCTCTCGCTCTTTTTTCTTTCCTCTCGCACTCTCATTTTTCGTTTTTCTCTCTCTCTTGCTTTTCTTTTTTTCTCTCTTTCATCCTTTTCTCCTCTTATTTTTCGTTTTTTTCTCCCTTTTTCTTTTTTTTCTCTCTTGTTTCTTAATTTCTGTGTCTTTTTTTCGTTTTTTTCCTCTCTCGCTCTTTTTTCTTTCCTCTCGCACTCTCATTTTTCTTTTTTCTCTCTCTCTCGCTTTTCTTTTTTTCTCTCTTTTTTTCTTTTCTCCTCTTTTTTTTCGTTTTTTTCTCTCCCTTTTTTCTTTTTTTCCTCTCTCGCTCTTTTTTCTTTCCTTTCGCACTCTCATTTTTCTTTTTTCTCTCTCTCTCGCTTTTCTTTTTTTCTCTCTTTTTTCCTTTTCTCCTCTTTTTTTCGTTTTTTTCTCTCCTTTTTCTTTTTTTCCCTCTCTCGCTCTTTTTTCTTTCCTCTCGCACTCTCATTTTTTTTTCTCTCTCTCATTTTTATTTTTTTCTCACTTTTTTCCTTTTTTTCTCTCTCTCTCTTTTTCGATTTTTTCTCTCCTTTTTTCTTTTTTCCTCTCTAGCTCTTTTTTCTTTCCTCTCGCACTCTCATTTTTCTTTTTTCTCTCTCTCTCGCTTTTCTTTTTTTTCTCTCTCTCTTTATTCTTTTCTCTCTCACTCTCTTTGTACTTTTTTCTCTCTCACTCTTCTTTTTTTTCTCTCTTTTTTCTTTTTTCTCTCCCTTTTTTCTTTTTTTCTCTCGCTCTTTTTTCTTTCCTCTCGCACTCATTTTTCTTTTTTCTCTCTCTCTCATTTTTCTTTTTTTCTCTTTTTTCCTTTTTTATCTCTCACTCTTTTTTCGTTTTTTCTCTCTTTTTTCTTAATTTCTGTGTCTTTTTTTCGTTTTTTCCTCTCTCGCTCTTTTTTCTTTCCTCTCGCACTCTCATTTTTCTTTTTTCTCTCTCTCTCGCTTTTCTTTTTTTTCTCTCTCTCTCTTTTTTCTTTTCTCTCTCACTCTCTTTGTACTTTTTTCTCTCTCACTTTTCTTTTTTCCCCTCGTTTTTCTTTTTTTCTCTCCCTTTTTCCTTTTTTTTTCTCTCTCGCTAATTTTTCTTTCCTCTCGCACTCTCATTTTTCTTTTTTCTCTCTCTCTCGCTTTTCTTTTTTTCTCTTTCTCTCTTTTTTATTTTCTCTCTCACTCTCTTTGTTCTTTTTTCTCTCTTTCACTTTTCTTTTTTTTTTCTCCCTTTTTTCTTTTTATCTCTCTTTTTTCTTTTTTTCTCCCTTTTTTCCTTTTTTCTCTCTTTATTTTCGTTATTTTTCTCTCCCTTTTTGCTTTTTTTCTCTCTCGCTCTTTTTTCTTTCCTCTCGCACTCTCATTTTTTTTCTCTCTCTCATTTTTCTTTTTTCTCTCTTTTTTCCTTTTTTTCTCTCTCTCTCTTTGTCGATTTTTTCTCTCCCTTTTTTCTTTTTTTTCCTCTATCGCTCTTTTTTCTGTCCTCTCGCACTCTCATTTTTCTTTTTTCTCTCTCTCTCACTTTTCTTTTTTTTCTCTCTTTTTTCTTTTTTCTCTCCCTTTTTTCTTTTTTTTTCTCTCGCTCTTTTTTCTTTCCTCTCGCACTCATTTTTCTTTTTTGTCTCTCTCTCGCTTTTCTTTTTTTCTCTCTTTTTCCTTTTCTCCTCTTTTTTCGTTTTTTTCTCTCCTTTTTTCCTTTTTTCTCTCTCTTTATTTTCGTTATTTTTCTCTCCCTTTTTGCTTTTTTCTCTCTCGCTCTTTTTTCTTTCCTCTCGCACTCTCATTTTTTTTTCTCTCTCTCATTTTTCTTTTTTCTCTCTTTTTTCCTTTTTTTCTCTCTCTCTCTTTGTCGATTTTTTCTCTCCCTTTTTTCTTTTTTTCCTCTCTCGCTCTTTTTTCTGTCCTCTCGCACTCTCATTTTTCTTTTTTCTCTCTCTCTCACTTTTCTTTTTTTTCTCTCTTTTTTCTTTTTTCTCTCCCTTTTTTCTTTTTTTTTCTCTCGCTCTTTTTTCTTTCCTCTCGCACTCATTTTTCTTTTTTGTCTCTCTCTCGCTTTTCTTTTTTTCTCTCTTTTTTCCTTTTCTCCTCTTTTTTTCGTTTTTTTCTCTCCTTTTTTCCTTTTTTCTCTCTCTTTATTTTCGTTATTTTTCTCTCCCTTTTTGCTTTTTTCTCTCTCGCTCTTTTTTCTTTCCTCTCGCACTCTCATTTTTATTTTTTCTCTCTCTCTCACTTTTCTTTTTTCCCCTCTTTTTTCTTTTTTTTCTCTCCCTTTTTTCTTTTTTTTTCTCTCTCGCTATTTTTTCTTTCCTCTCGCACTCTCATTTTTCGTTTTTCTCTCTCTCTCGATTTACTTTTTTTTTCTCTCTTTTTTCCTTTTCTCCTCTTTTTTTCGTTTTTTCTCTCCCTTTTTTCTTTTTTTTTCTCTCGCTCTTTTTTCTTTCCTCTCGCACTCATTTTTCTTTTTTCTCTCTCTCTCGCTTTTCTTTTTTTCTCTCTTTTTCCTTTTCTCCTCTTTTTTTCGTTTTTTTCTCTCCTTTTTCTTTTTTTCCCTCTCTCGCTCTTTTTTCTTTCCTCTCGCACTCTCATTTTTTTTTCTCTCTCTCATTTTTATTTTTTTCTCACTTTTTTCCTTTTTTTCTCTCTCTCTCTTTTTCGATTTTTTCTCTCCTTTTTTCTTTTTTTCCTCTCTAGCTCTTTTTTCTTTCCTCTCGCACTCTCATTTTTCTTTTTTCTCTCTCTCTCGCTTTTCTTTTTTTTCTCTCTCTCTTTATTCTTTTCTCTCTCACTCTCTTTGTACTTTTTTCTCTCTCACTCTTCTTTTTTTTCTCTCTTTTTTCTTTTTTCTCTCCCTTTTTTCTTTTTTTTCTCTCGCTCTTTTTTCTTTCCTCTCGCACTCATTTTTCTTTTTTCTCTCTCTCATTTTTCTTTTTTTCTCTTTTTTCCTTTTTTATCTCTCACTCTTTTTTCGTTTTTTCTCTCTTTTTTCTTAATTTCTGTGTCTTTTTTTCGTTTTTTCCTCTCTCGCTCTTTTTTCTTTCCTCTCGCACTCTCATTTTTCTTTTTTCTCTCTCTCTCGCTTTTCTTTTTTTTCTCTCTCTCTCTTTTTTCTTTTCTCTCTCACTCTCTTTGTACTTTTTTCTCTCTCACTTTTCTTTTTTCCCCTCGTTTTTCTTTTTTTCTCTCCCTTTTTCCTTTTTTTTTCTCTCTCGCTAATTTTTCTTTCCTCTCGCACTCTCATTTTTCTTTTTTCTCTCTCTCTCGCTTTTCTTTTTTTCTCTTTCTCTCTTTTTTATTTTCTCTCTCACTCTCTTTGTTCTTTTTTCTCTCTTTCACTTTTCTTTTTTTTTTCTCCCTTTTTTCTTTTTATCTCTCTTTTTTCTTTTTTTCTCCCTTTTTTCCTTTTTTCTCTCTTTATTTTCGTTATTTTTCTCTCCCTTTTTGCTTTTTTTCTCTCTCGCTCTTTTTTCTTTCCTCTCGCACTCTCATTTTTTTTCTCTCTCTCATTTTTCTTTTTTCTCTCTTTTTTCCTTTTTTTCTCTCTCTCTCTTTGTCGATTTTTTCTCTCCCTTTTTTCTTTTTTTTCCTCTATCGCTCTTTTTTCTGTCCTCTCGCACTCTCATTTTTCTTTTTTCTCTCTCTCTCACTTTTCTTTTTTTTCTCTCTTTTTTCTTTTTTCTCTCCCTTTTTTCTTTTTTTTTCTCTCGCTCTTTTTTCTTTCCTCTCGCACTCATTTTTCTTTTTTGTCTCTCTCTCGCTTTTCTTTTTTTCTCTCTTTTTCCTTTTCTCCTCTTTTTTCGTTTTTTTCTCTCCTTTTTTCCTTTTTTCTCTCTCTTTATTTTCGTTATTTTTCTCTCCCTTTTTGCTTTTTTCTCTCTCGCTCTTTTTTCTTTCCTCTCGCACTCTCATTTTTTTTCTCTCTCTCATTTTTCTTTTTTCTCTCTTTTTTCCTTTTTTTCTCTCTCTCTCTTTGTCGATTTTTTCTCTCCCTTTTTTCTTTTTTTTCCTCTATCGCTCTTTTTTCTGTCCTCTCGCACTCTCATTTTTCTTTTTTCTCTCTCTCTCACTTTTCTTTTTTTTCTCTCTTTTTTCTTTTTTCTCTCCCTTTTTTCTTTTTTTTTCTCTCGCTCTTTTTTCTTTCCTCTCGCACTCATTTTTCTTTTTTGTCTCTCTCTCGCTTTTCTTTTTTTCTCTCTTTTTCCTTTTCTCCTCTTTTTTCGTTTTTTTCTCTCCTTTTTTCCTTTTTTCTCTCTCTTTATTTTCGTTATTTTTCTCTCCCTTTTTGCTTTTTTCTCTCTCGCTCTTTTTTCTTTCCTCTCGCACTCTCATTTTTTTTTCTCTCTCTCATTTTTCTTTTTTCTCTCTTTTTTCCTTTTTTTCTCTCTCTCTCTTTGTCGATTTTTTCTCTCCCTTTTTTCTTTATTTTCCTCTCTCGCTCTTTTTTCTGTCCTCTCGCACTCTCATTTTTCTTTTTTCTCTCTCTCTCACTTTTCTTTTTTTTCTCTCTTTTTTCTTTTTTCTCTCCTTTTTTCTTTTTTTTTCTCTCGCTCTTTTTTCTTTCCTCTCGCACTCATTTTTCTTTTTTGTCACTCTCTCGCTTTTCTTTTTTTCTCTCTTTTTTCCTTTTCTCCTCTTTTTTTCGTTTTTTTCTCTCCTTTTTCTTTTTTTCCCTCTCATCGTTCTTTTTTCTTTCCTCTCGCACTCTCATTTTTATTTTTTCTCTCTCTCTCGCTTTTCTTTTTTTCTCTCTCTCTCTCTTTTTTCTTTTCCCTCTCATTCTCTTTGTACTTTTTTCTCTCTCACTTTTCTTTTTTCCCCTCTTTTTTCTTTTTTTTCTCTCCCTTTTTTCTTTTTTTTTCTCTCTCTCTATTTTTTCTTTCCTCTCGCACTCTCATTTTTCGTTTTTCTCTCTCTCTCGATTTACTTTTTTTTTCTCTCTTTTTTCCTTTTCTCCTCTTTTTTTCGTTTTTTCTCTCCCTTTTTTCTTTTTTTTTCTCTCGCTCTTTTTTCTTTCCTCTCGCACTCATTTTTCTTTTTTCTCTCTCTCTCGCTTTTCTTTTTTTCTCTCTTTTTCCTTTTCTCCTCTTTTTTTCGTTTTTTTCTCTCCTTTTTCTTTTTTTCCCTCTCTCGCTCTTTTTTCTTTCCTCTCGCACTCTCATTTTTTTTTCTCTCTCTCATTTTTATTTTTTTCTCACTTTTTTCCTTTTTTTCTCTCTCTCTCTTTTTCGATTTTTTCTCTCCTTTTTTCTTTTTTCCTCTCTAGCTCTTTTTTCTTTCCTCTCGCACTCTCATTTTTCTTTTTTCTCTCTCTCTCGCTTTTCTTTTTTTTCTATCTCTCTTTATTCTTTTCTCTCTCACTCTCTTTGTACTTTTTTCTCTCTCACTCTTCTTTTTTTTCTCTCTTTTTTCTTTTTTCTCTCCCTTTTTTCTTTTTTTTCTCTCGCTCTTTTTTCTTTCCTCTCGCACTCATTTTTCTTTTTTCTCTCTCTCATTTTTCTTTTTTTCTCTTTTTTCCTTTTTTATCTCTCACTCTTTTTTCGTTTTTTCTCTCTTTTTTCTTAATTTCTGTGTCTTTTTTTCGTTTTTTCCTCTCTCGCTCTTTTTTCTTTCCTCTCGCACTCTCATTTTTCTTTTTTCTCTCTCTCTCGCTTTTCTTTTTTTTCTCTCTCTCTCTTTTTTCTTTTCTCTCTCACTCTCTTTGTACTTTTTTCTCTCTCACTTTTCTTTTTTCCCCTCGTTTTTCTTTTTTTCTCTCCCTTTTTCCTTTTTTTTTCTCTCTCGCTAATTTTTCTTTCCTCTCGCACTCTCATTTTTCTTTTTTCTCTCTCTCTCGCTTTTCTTTTTTCTCTTTCTCTCTTTTTTATTTTCTCTCTCACTCTCTTTGTTCTTTTTTCTCTCTTTCACTTTTCTTTTTTTTTTCTCCCTTTTTTCTTTTTATCTCTCTTTTTTCTTTTTTTCTCCCTTTTTTCCTTTTTTCTCTCTCTTTATTTTCGTTATTTTTCTCTCCCTTTTTGCTTTTTTTCTCTCTCGCTCTTTTTTCTTTCCTCTCGCACTCTCATTTTTTTTTTCTCTCTCTCATTTTTATTTTTTCTCTCTTTTTTCCTTTTTTCTCTCTCTCTCTTTGTCGATTTTTTCTCTCCTTTTTTCTTTTTTTTCCTCTCTCGCTCTTTTTTCTGTCCTCTCGCACTCTCATTTTTCTTTTTTCTCTCTCTCTCACTTTTCTTTTTTTCTCTCTTTTTTCTTTTTTCTCTCCCTTTTTTCTTTTTTTTTCTCTCGCTCTTTTTTCTTTCCTCTCGCACTCATTTTTCTTTTTTGTCTCTCTCTCGCTTTTCTTTTTTTCTCTCTTTTTTCCTTTTCTCCTCTTTTTTCGTTTTTTTCTCTCCTTTTTCTTTTTTTCCCTCTCATCGTTCTTTTTTCTTTCCTCTCGCACTCTCATTTTTATTTTTTCTCTCTCTCTCGCTTTTCTTTTTTTCTCTCTCTCTCTCTTTTTTCTTTTCCCTCTCACTCTCTTTGTACTTTTTTCTCTCCCTTTTTGCTTTTTTTCTCTCTCGCTCTTTTTTCTTTCCTCTCGCACTCTCATTTTTTTTTCTCTCTCTCATTTTTCTTTTTTCTCTCTTTTTTCCTTTTTTTCTCTCTCTCTCTTTGTCGATTTTTTCTCTCCCTTTTTTCTTTTTTTTCCTCTCTCGCTCTTTTTTCTGTCCTCTCGCACTCTCATTTTTCTTTTTTCTCTCTCTCTCACTTTTCTTTTTTTTCTCTCTTTTTTCTTTTTTCTCTCCCTTTTTTCTTTTTTTTTCTCTCACTCTTTTTTCTTTCCTCTCGCACTCATTTTTCTTTTTTGTCTCTCTCTCGCTTTTCTTTTTTTCTCTCTTTTTTCCTTTTCTCCTCTTTTTTCGTTTTTTTCTCTCCTTTTTCTTTTTTCCCCTCTCATCGTTCTTTTTTCTTTCCTCTCGCACTCTCATTTTTATTTTTTCTCTCTCTCTCGCTTTTCTTTTTTTCTCTCTCTCTCTCTTTTTTCTTTTCCCTCTCACTCTCTTTGTACTTTTTTCTCTCTCACTTTTCTTTTTTCCCCTCTTTTTTCTTTTTTTTCTCTCCCTTTTTTCTTTTTTTTTCTCTCTCGCTATTTTTTCTTTCCTCTCGCACTCTCATTTTTCGTTTTTCTCTCTCTCTCGCTTTACTTTTTTTTTCTCTCTTTTTTCCTTTTCTCCTCTTTTTTTCGTTTTTTCTCTCCCTTTTTTCTTTTTTTTTCTCTCGCTCTTTTTTCTTTCCTCTCGCACTTTTTTTCGTTTTTTCCTCTCTCGCTCTTTTTTCTTTCCTCTCGCACTCTCATTTTTCTTTTTTCTCTCTCTCTCGCTTTTCTTTTTTTTCTCTCTCTCTCTTTTTTCTTTTTCCCTCTCTCTCATTTTTCTTTTTTCTCTTTTTTCCTTTTTTATCTCTCTCTCTTTTTTCATTTTTTCTCTCTTTTTTCTTAATTTCTGTGTCTTTTTTCCGTTTTTTTCCTCTCTCGCTCTTTTTTCTTTCCTCTCGCACTCTCATTTTCCTTTTTTCTCTCTCTCTCGCTTTTCTTTTTTTCTCTCTTTTTTTCTTTTCTCCTCTTTTTTTTCGTTTTTTTCTCTCCCTTTTTTCTTTTTTTCTTCTCTCGCTCTTTTTTCTTTCCTTTCGCACTCTCATTTTTCTTTTTTCTCTCTCTCTCGCTTTTCTTTTTTTCTCTCTTTTTTCCTTTTCTCCTCTTTTTTTCGTTTTTTTCTCTCCTTTTTCTTTTTTTCCTCTCTCGCTCTTTTTTCTTTCCTCTCGCACTCTCATTTTTCTTTTTTCTCTCTCTCTCGCTTTTCTTTTTTTTCTCTCTCTCTTTATTCTTTTCTCTCTCACTCTCTTTGTACTTTTTTCTCTCTCATTCTTCTTTTTTTCTCTCTTTTTTCTTTTTTCTCTCCCTTTTTTCTTTTTTTTCTCTCGCTCTTTTTTCATTCCTCTCGCACTCATTTTTCTTTTTTCTCTCTCTCTCATTTTTCTTTTTTTCTCTTTTTTCCTTTTTTATCTCTCACTCTTTTTTCGTTTTTTCTCTCTTTTTTCTTAATTTCTGTGTCTTTTTTCCGTTTTTTTCCTCTCTCGCTCTTTTTTCTTTCCTCTCGCACTCTCATTTTTCTTTTTTCTCTCTCTCTCGCTTTTCTTTTTTTCTCTCTTTTTTTCTTTTCTCCTCTTTTTTTTCGTTTTTTTCTCTCCCTTTTTTCTTTTTTTCCTCTCTCGCTCTTTTTTCTTTCCTTTCGCACTCTCATTTTTCTTTTTTCTCTCTCTCTCGCTTTTCTTTTTTTTCTCTCTCTCTCTTTTTTCTTTTCTCTCTCACTCTCTTTGTACTTTTTTCTCTCTCACTTTTCTTTTTTCCCCTCGTTTTTCTTTTTTTCTCTCCCTTTTTCCTTTTTTTTCTCTCTCGCTAATTTTTCTTTCCTCTCGCACTCTCATTTTTCTTTTTTCTCTCTCTCTCGCTTTTCTTTTTTTCTCTCTTTTTTCCTTTTCTCCTCTTTTTTTCGTTTTTTTCTCTCCTTTTTCTTTTTTTCCTCTCTCGCTCTTTTTTCTTTCCTTTCGCACTCTCATTTTTCTTTTTTCTCTCTCTCTCGCTTTTCTTTTTTTCTCTCTTTTTTCCTTTTCTCCTCTTTTTTTCGTTTTTTTCTCTCCTTTTTCTTTTTTTCCTCTCTCGCTCTTTTTTCTTTCCTCTTGCACTCTCATTTTTCTTTTTTCTCTCTCTCTCGCTTTTCTTTTTTTTCTCTCTCTCTTTATTCTTTTCTCTCTCACTCTCTTTGTACTTTTTTCTCTCTCACTCTTCTTTTTTTTCTCTCTTTTTTCTTTTTTCTCTCCCTTTTTTCTTTTTTTTCTCTCGCTCTTTTTTCTTTCCTCTCGCACTCATTTTTCTTTTTTCTCTCTCTCTCATTTTTCTTTTTTTCTCTTTTTTCCTTTTTTATCTCTCACTCTTTTTTCGTTTTTTCTCTCTTTTTTCTTAATTTCTGTGTCTTTTTTTCGTTTGTTCCTCTCTCGCTCTTTTTTCTTTCCTCTCGCACTCTCATTTTTCTTTTTTCTCTCTCTCTCGCTTTTCTTTTTTTTCTCTCTCTCTCTTTTTTCTTTTCTCTCTCACTCTCTTTGTACTTTTTTCTCTCTCACTTTTCTTTTTTCCCCTCGTTTTTCTTTTTTTCTCTCCCTTTTTCCTTTTTTTTTCTCTCTCGCTAATTTTTCTTTCCTCTCGCACTCTCATTTTTCTTTTTTCTCTCTCTCTCTCTCGCTTTTCTTTTTTTCTCTTTCTCTCTTTTTTATTTTCTCTCTCACTCTCTTTGTTCTTTTTTCTCTCTTTCACTTTTCTTTTTTTTTTCTCCCTTTTTTCTTTTTATCTCTCTTTTTTCTTTTTTTCTCCCTTTTTTCCTTTTTTCTCTCTCTTTATTTTCGTTATTTTTCTCTCCCTTTTTGCCTTTTTTCTCTCTCGCTCTTTTTTCTTTCCTCTCGCACTCTCATTTTTTTTTCTCTCTCTCATTTTTCTTTTTCTCTCTTTTTTCCTTTTTTTCTCTCTCTCTCTTTGTCGATTTTTTCTCTCCCTTTTTTCTTTTTTTTCCTCTCTCGCTCTTTTTTCTGTCCTCTCGCACTCTCATTTTTCTTTTTTCTCTCTCTCTCACTTTTCTTTTTTTTCTCTCTTTTTTCTTTTTTCTCTCCCTTTTTTCTTTTTTTTTCTCTCGCTCCTTTTTCTTTCCTCTCGCACTCATTTTTCTTTTTTGTCTCTCTCTCGCTTTTCTTTTTTTCTCTCTTTTTTCCTTTTCTCCTCTTTTTTTCGTTTTTTTCTCTCCTTTTTCTTTTTTTCCCTCTCATCGTTCTTTTTTCTTTCCTCTCGCACTCTCATTTTTATTTTTTCTCTCTCTCTCGCTTTTCTTTTTTTCTCTCTCTCTCTCTTTTTTCTTTTCCCTCTCACTCTCTTTGTACTTTTTTCTCTCTCACTTTTCTTTTTTCCCCTCTTTTTTCTTTTTTTTCTCTCCTTTTTCTTTTTTTCCCTCTCATCGTTCTTTTTTCTTTCCTCTCGCACTCTCATTTTTCGTTTTTCTCTCTCTCTCGCTTTACTTTTTTTTTCTCTCTTTTTTCCTTTTCTCCTCTTTTTTTCGTTTTTTCTCTCCTTTTTTCTTTTTTTTCTCTCGCTCTTTTTTCTTTCCTCTCGCACTCATTTTTCTTTTTTCTCTCTCTCTCATTTTTCTTTTTTCTCTTTTTTCCTTTTTTATCTCTCTCTCTTTTTTCATTTTTTCTCTCGTTTTTCTTAATTTCTGTGTCTTTTTTCCGTTTTTTTCCTCTCTCGCTCTTTTTTCTTTCCTCTCGCACTCTCATTTTTCTTTTTTCTCTCTCTCTCGCTTTTCTTTTTTTCTCTCATTTTTTCTTTTCTCCTCTTTTTTTTCGTTTTTTTCTCCCTTTTTTCTTTTTTTCCTCTCTCGCTCTTTTTTCTGTCCTTTCGCACTCTCATTTTTCTTTTTTCTCTCTCTCTCGCTTTTCTTTTTTTCTCTCTTTTTTCCTTTTCTCCTCTTTTTTTCGTTTTTTTCTCTCCTTTTTCTTTTTTTCCCTCTCTCGCTCTTTTTTCTTTCCTCTCGCACTCTCATTTTTTTTCTCTCTCTCTCTTTGTCGATTTTTTCTCTCCCTTTTTTCTTTTTTTTCCTCTCTCGCTCTTTTTTCTGTCCTCTCGCACTCTCATTTTTCTTTTTTCTCTCTCTCTCACTTTTCTTTTTTTTCTCTCTTTTTTCTTTTTTCTCTCCCTTTTTTCTTTTTTTTTCTCTCGCTCTTTTTTCTTTCCTCTCGCACTCTCATTTTTTTTTCTCTCTCTCATTTTTATTTTTTTCTCACTTTTTTCCTTTTTTTCTCTCTCTCTCTTTTTCTTTTTTTTCTCTCTTTTTTCTTTTTTCTCTCCCTTTTTTCTTTTTTTTCTCTCGCTCTTTTTTCTTTCCTCTCGCACTCATTTTTCTTTTTTCTTTCTCTCTCATTTTTCTTTTTTTCTCTTTTTTCCTTTTTTATCTCTCACTCTTTTTTCGTTTTTTCTCTCTTTTTTCTTAATTTCTGTGTCTTTTTTTCGTTTGTTCCTCTCTCGCTCTTTTTTCTTTCCTCTCGCACTCTCATTTTTCTTTTTTCTCTCTCTCTCGCTTTTCTTTTTTTTCTCTCTCTCTCTTTTTTCTTTTCTCTCTCACTCTCTTTGTACTTTTTTCTCTCTCACTTTTCTTTTTTCCCCTCGTTTTTCTTTTTTTCTCTCCCTTTTTCCTTTTTTTTTCTCTCTCGCTAATTTTTCTTTCCTCTCGCACTCTCATTTTTCTTTTTTCTCTCTCTCTCTCTCGCTTTTCTTTTTTTCTCTTTCTCTCTTTTTTATTTTCTCTCTCACTCTCTTTGTTCTTTTTTCTCTCTTTCACTTTTCTTTTTTTTTTCTCCCTTTTTTCTTTTTATCTCTCTTTTTTCTTTTTTTCTCCCTTTTTTCCTTTTTTCTCTCTCTTTATTTTCGTTATTTTTCTCTCCCTTTTTGCTTTTTTTCTCTCTCGCTCTTTTTTCTTTCCTCTCGCACTCTCATTTTTTTTTCTCTCTCTCATTTTTCTTTTTCTCTCTTTTTTCCTTTTTTTCTCTCTCTCTCTTTGTCGATTTTTTCTCTCCCTTTTTTCTTTTTTTTCCTCTCTCGCTCTTTTTTCTGTCCTCTCGCACTCTCATTTTTCTTTTTTCTCTCTCTCTCACTTTTCTTTTTTTTCTCTCTTTTTTCTTTTTTCTCTCCCTTTTTTCTTTTTTTTTCTCTCGCTCCTTTTTCTTTCCTCTCGCACTCATTTTTCTTTTTTGTCTCTCTCTCGCTTTTCTTTTTTTCTCTCTTTTTTCCTTTTCTCCTCTTTTTTTCGTTTTTTTCTCTCCTTTTTCTTTTTTTCCCTCTCATCGTTCTTTTTTCTTTCCTCTCGCACTCTCATTTTTCTTTTTTCTCTCTCTCTCGCTTTTCTTTTTTTTCTATCTCTCTTTATTCTTTTCTCTCTCACTCTCTTTGTACTTTTTTCTCTCTCACTCTTCTTTTTTTTCTCTCTTTTTTCTTTTTTCTCTCCCTTTTTTCTTTTTTTTCTCTCGCTCTTTTTTCTTTCCTCTCGCACTCATTTTTCTTTTTTCTCTCTCTCATTTTTCTTTTTTTCTCTTTTTTCCTTTTTTATCTCTCACTCTTTTTTCGTTTTTTCTCTCTTTTTTCTTAATTTCTGTGTCTTTTTTTCGTTTTTTCCTCTCTCGCTCTTTTTTCTTTCCTCTCGCACTCTCATTTTTCTTTTTTCTCTCTCTCTCGCTTTTCTTTTTTTTCTCTCTCTCTCTTTTTTCTTTTCTCTCTCACTCTCTTTGTACTTTTTTCTCTCTCACTTTTCTTTTTTCCCCTCGTTTTTCTTTTTTTCTCTCCCTTTTTCCTTTTTTTTTCTCTCTCGCTAATTTTTCTTTCCTCTCGCACTCTCATTTTTCTTTTTTCTCTCTCTCTCGCTTTTCTTTTTTCTCTTTCTCTCTTTTTTATTTTCTCTCTCACTCTCTTTGTTCTTTTTTCTCTCTTTCACTTTTCTTTTTTTTTTCTCCCTTTTTTCTTTTTATCTCTCTTTTTTCTTTTTTTCTCCCTTTTTTCCTTTTTTCTCTCTCTTTATTTTCGTTATTTTTCTCTCCCTTTTTGCTTTTTTTCTCTCTCGCTCTTTTTTCTTTCCTCTCGCACTCTCATTTTTTTTTTCTCTCTCTCATTTTTCTTTTTTCTCTCTTTTTTCCTTTTTTCTCTCTCTCTCTTTGTCGATTTTTTCTCTCCTTTTTTCTTTTTTTTCCTCTCTCGCTCTTTTTTCTGTCCTCTCGCACTCTCATTTTTCTTTTTTCTCTCTCTCTCACTTTTCTTTTTTTCTCTCTTTTTTCTTTTTTCTCTCCCTTTTTTCTTTTTTTTTCTCTCGCTCTTTTTTCTTTCCTCTCGCACTCATTTTTCTTTTTTGTCTCTCTCTCGCTTTTCTTTTTTTCTCTCTTTTTTCCTTTTCTCCTCTTTTTTCGTTTTTTTCTCTCCTTTTTCTTTTTTTCCCTCTCTCGCTCTTTTTTCTTTCCTCTCGCACTCTCATTTTTTTTTCTCTCTCTCATTTTTATTTTTTTCTCACTTTTTTCCTTTTTTTCTCTCTCTCTCTTTTTCGATTTTTTCTCTCCTTTTTTCTTTTTTTCTCCCTTTTTTCCTTTTTTCTCTCTCTTTATTTTCGTTATTTTTCTCTCCCTTTTTGCTTTTTTCTCTCTCGCTCTTTTTTCTTTCCTCTCGCACTCTCATTTTTTTTTCTCTCTCTCATTTTTCTTTTTTCTCTCTTTTTTCCTTTTTTTCTCTCTCTCTCTTTGTCGATTTTTTCTCTCCCTTTTTTCTTTTTTTTCCTCTCTCGCTCTTTTTTCTGTCCTCTCGCACTCTCATTTTTCTTTTTTCTCTCTCTCTCACTTTTCTTTTTTTTCTCTCTTTTTTCTTTTTTCTCTCCCTTTTTTCTTTTTTTTTCTCTCGCTCTTTTTTCTTTCCTCTCGCACTCTCATTTTTTTTTCTCTCTCTCATTTTTATTTTTTTCTCACTTTTTTCCTTTTTTTCTCTCTCTCTCTTTTTCGATTTTTTCTCTCTTTTTTCTTTTTTCTCTCCCTTTTTTCTTTTTTTTCTCTCGCTCTTTTTTCTTTCCTCTCGCACTCATTTTACTTTTTTCTCTCTCTCTCATTTTTCTTTTTTTCTCTTTTTTCCTTTTTTATCTCTCACTCTTTTTTCGTTTTTTCTCTCTTTTTTCTTAATTTCTGTGTCTTTTTTTCGTTTTTTCCTCTCTCGCTCTTTTTTCTTTCCTCTCGCACTCTCATTTTTCTTTTTTCTCTCTCTCTCGCTTTTCTTTTTTATCTCTCTCTCTCTTTTTTCTTTTCTCTCTCACTCTCTTTGTACTTTTTTCTCTCTCACTTTTCATTTTTCCCCTCGTTTTTCTTTTTTTCTCTCCCTTTTTCCTTTTTTTTCTCTCTCGCTAATTTTTCTTTCCTCTCGCACTCTCATTTTTCTTTTTTCTCTCTCTCTCTCTCGCTTTTCTTTTTTTCTCTTTCTCTCTTTTTTATTTTCTCTCTCACTCTCTTTGTTCTTTTTTCTCTCTTTCACTTTTCTTTTTTTTTTCTCCCTTTTTTCTTTTTATCTCTCTTTTTTCTTTTTTTCTCCCTTTTTTCCTTTTTTCTCTCTCTTTATTTTCGTTATTTTTCTCTCCCTTTTTGCTTTTTTTCTCTCTCGCTCTTTTTTCTTTCCTCTCGCACTCTCATTTTTTTTTCTCTCTCTCATTTTTCTTTTTTCTCTCTTTTTTCCTTTTTTTCTCTCTCTCTCTTTGTCGATTTTTTCTCTCCCTTTTTTCTTTTTTTTCCTCTCTCGCTCTTTTTTCTGTCCTCTCGCACTCTCATTTTTCTTTTTTCTCTCTCTCTCACTTTTCTTTTTTTTCTCTCTTTTTTCTTTTTTCTCTCCCTTTTTTTTTCTCTCGCTCCTTTTTCTTTCCTCTCGCACTCATTTTTCTTTTTTGTCTCTCTCTCGCTTTTCTTTTTTTCTCTCTTTTTTCCTTTTCTCCTCTTTTTTTCGTTTTTTTCTCTCCTTTTTCTTTTTTTCCCTCTCATCGTTCTTTTTTCTTTCCTCTCGCACTCTCATTTTTATTTTTTCTCTCTCTCTCGCTTTTCTTTTTTTCTCTCTCTCTCTCTTTTTTCTTTTCCCTCTCACTCTCTTTGTACTTTTTTCTCTCTCACTTTTCTTTTTTCCCCTCTTTTTTCTTTTTTTTCTCTCCTTTTTCTTTTTTTCCCTCTCATCGTTCTTTTTTCTTTCCTCTCGCACTCTCATTTTTCGTTTTTCTCTCTCTCTCGCTTTACTTTTTTTTTCTCTCTTTTTTCCTTTTCTCCTCTTTTTTTCGTTTTTTCTCTCCTTTTTTCTTTTTTTTCTCTCGCTCTTTTTTCTTTCCTCTCGCACTCATTTTTCTTTTTTCTCTCTCTCTCATTTTTCTTTTTTTCTCTTTTTTCCTTTTTTATCTCTCTCTCTTTTTTCATTTTTTCTCTCTTTTTTCTTAATTTCTGTGTCTTTTTTCCGTTTTTTTCCTCTCTCGCTCTTTTTTCTTTCCTCTCGCACTCTCATTTTTCTTTTTTCTCTCTCTCTCGCTTTTCTTTTTTTCTCTCTTTTTTTCTTTTCTCCTCTTTTTTTTCGTTTTTTTCTCCCTTTTTTCTTTTTTTCCTCTCTCGCTCTTTTTTCTTTCCTTTCGCACTCTCATTTTTCTTTTTTCTCTCTCTCTCGCTTTTCTTTTTTTCTCTCTTTTTTCCTTTTCTCCTCTTTTTTTCGTTTTTTTCTCTCCTTTTTCTTTTTTTCCCTCTCTCGCTCTTTTTTCTTTCCTCTCGCACTCTCATTTTTTTTTCTCTCTCTCATTTTTATTTTTTTCTCACTTTTTTCCTTTTTTTCTCTCTCTCTCTCTTTTTCGATTTTTTCTCTCCTTTTTTCTTTTTTTCTCCCTTTTTTCCTTTTTTCTCTCTCTTTATTTTCGTTATTTTTCTCTCCCTTTTTGCTTTTTTTCTCTCTCGCTCTTTTTTCTTTCCTCTCGCACTCTCATTTTTTTTCTCTCTCTCTCTTTGTCGATTTTTTCTCTCCCTTTTTTCTTTTTTTTCCTCTCTCGCTCTTTTTTCTGTCCTCTCGCACTCTCATTTTTCTTTTTTCTCTCTCTCTCACTTTTCTTTTTTTTCTCTCTTTTTTCTTTTTTCTCTCCCTTTTTTCTTTTTTTTTTCTCTCGCTCTTTTTTCTTTCCTCTCGCACTCTCATTTTTTTTTCTCTCTCTCATTTTTATTTTTTTCTCACTTTTTTCCTTTTTTTCTCTCTCTCTCTTTTTCGATTTTTTCTCTCTTTTTTCTTTTTTCTCTCCCTTTTTTCTTTTTTTTCTCTCGCTCTTTTTTCTTTCCTCTCGCACTCATTTTACTTTTTTCTCTCTCTCTCATTTTTCTTTTTTTCTCTTTTTTCCTTTTTTATCTCTCACTCTTTTTTCGTTTTTTCTCTCTTTTTTCTTAATTTCTGTGTCTTTTTTTCGTTTTTTCCTCTCTCGCTCTTTTTTCTTTCCTCTCGCACTCTCATTTTTCTTTTTTCTCTCTCTCTCGCTTTTCTTTTTTATCTCTCTCTCTCTTTTTTCTTTTCTCTCTCACTCTCTTTGTACTTTTTTTTCTCTCACTTTTCTTTTTTCCCCTCGTTTTTCTTTTTTTCTCTCCCTTTTTCCTTTTTTTTCTCTCTCGCTAATTTTTCTTTCCTCTCGCACTCTCATTTTTCTTTTTTCTCTCTCTCTCGCTTTTCTTTTTTTCTCTTTCTCTCTTTTTTATTTTCTCTCTCACTCTCTTTGTTCTTTTTTCTCTCTTTCACTTTTCTTTTTTTTTCTCCCTTTTTTCTTTTTATCTCTCTTTTTTCTTTTTTTCTCCCTTTTTTCCTTTTTTCTCTCTCTTTATTTTCGTTATTTTTCTCTCCCTTTTTGCTTTTTTTCTCTCTCGCTCTTTTTTCTTTCCTCTCGCACTCTCATTTTTTATTCTCTCTCTCATTTTTCTTTTTTCTCTCTTTTTTCCTTTTTTTCTCTCTCTCTCTTTGTCGATTTTTTCTCTCCCTTTTTTCTTTTTTTTCCTCTCTCGCTCTTTTTTCTGTCCTCTCGCACTCTCATTTTTCTTTTTTCTCTCTCTCTCACTTTTCTTTTTTTTCTCTCTTTTTTCTTTTTTCTCTCCCTTTTTTTTTTTTTTTCTCTCGCTCTTTTTTCTTTCCTCTCGCACTCATTTTTCTTTTTTGTCTCTCTCTCGCTTTTCTTTTTTTCTCTCTTTTTTCCTTTTCTCCTCTTTTTTTCGTTTTTTTCTCTCCTTTTTCTTTTTTTCCCTCTCATCGTTCTTTTTTCTTTCCTCTCGCACTCTCATTTTTATTTTTTCTCTCTCTCTCGCTTTTCTTTTTTTCTCTCTCTCTCTCTTTTTTCTTTTCCCTCTCACTATCTTTTTGTACTTTTTTCTCTCTCACTTTTCTTTTTTCCCCTCTTTTTTCTTTTTTTCTCTCCCTTTTTTCTTTTTTTTTCTCTCTCGCTATTTTTTCTTTCCTCTCGCACTCTCATTTTTCGTTTTTCTCTCTCTCTCGCTTTACTTTTTTTTTTCTCTCTTTTTTCCTTTTCTCCTCTTTTTTTCGTTTTTTCTCTCCTTTTTTCTTTTTTTTCTCTCGCTCTTTTTTCTTTCCTCTCGCACTCATTTTTCTTTTTTCTCTCTCTCTCATTTTTCTTTTTTTCTCTTTTTTCCTTTTTTATCTCTCTCTCTTTTTTCATTTTTTCTCTCTTTTTTCTTAATTTCTGTGTCTTTTTTCCGTTTTTTTCCTCTCTCGCTCTTTTTTCTTTCCTCTCGCACTCTCATTTTTCTTTTTTCTCTCTCTCTCGCTTTTCTTTTTTTCTCTCTTTTTTTCTTTTCTCCTCTTTTTTTCGTTTTTTTCTCTCCCTTTTTTCTTTTTTTCCTCTCTCGCTCTTTTTTCTTTCCTTTCGCACTCTCATTTTTCTTTTTTCTCTCTCTCTCGCTTTTCTTTTTTTCTCTCTTTTTTCCTTTTCTCCTCTTTTTTTCGTTTTTTTCTCTCCTTTTTCTTTTTTTCCCTCTCTCGCTCTTTTTTCGTTCCTCTCGCACTCTCATTTTTTTTTCTCTCTCTCATTTTTATTTTTTTCTCATTTTTTTCCTTTTTTTCTCTCTCTCTCTTTTTCGATTTTTTCTCTCCTTTTTTTTTTTTTCCTCTCTAGCTCTTTTTTCTTTCCTCTCGCACTCTCATTTTTCGTTTTTCTCTCTCTCTCGCTTTTCTTTTTTTCTCTCTTTCATCCTTTTCTCCTCTTATTTTTCGTTTTTTTCTCCCTTTTTTCTTTTTTTTCTCCCTTTTTTCTTTTTTTTTCTCTCTTGTTTCTTAATTTCTGTGTCTTTTTTTCGTTTTTTTCCTCTCTCGCTCTTTTTTCTTTCCTCTCGCACTCTCATTTTTCTTTTTTCTCTCTCTCTCGCTTTTCTTTTTTTCTCTCTTTTTTTCTTTTCTCCTCTTTTTTTTCGTTTTTTTCTCTCCCTTTTTTCTTTTTTTCCTCTCTCGCTCTTTTTTCTTTCCTTTCGCACTCTCATTTTTCTTTTTTCTCTCTCTCTCGCTTTTCTTTTTTTCTCTCTTTTTTCCTTTTCTCCTCTTTTTTTCGTTTTTTTCTCTCCTTTTTCTTTTTTACCCTCTCTCGCTCTTTTTTCTTTCCTCTCGCACTCTCATTTTTTTTTCTCTCTCTCATTTTTATTTTTTTCTCACTTTTTTCCTTTTTTTCTCTCTCTCTCTTTTTCGATTTTTTCTCTCCTTTTTTCTTTTTTTCCTCTCTAGCTCTTTTTTCTTTCCTCTCGCACTCTCATTTTTCTTTTTTCTCTCTCTCTCGCTTTTCTTTTTTTTCTCTCTCTCTTTATTCTTTTCTCTCTCACTCTCTTTGTACTTTTTTCTCTCTCACTTTTCTTTTTTTCTCTCTTTTTTCTTTTTTCTCTCCCTTTTTTCTTTTTTTTCTCTCGCTCTTTTTTCTTTCCTCTCGCACTCATTTTTCTTTTTTCTCTCTCTCTCATTTTTCTTTTTTTCTCTTTTTTCCTTTTTTATCTCTCACTCTTTTTTCGTTTTTTCTCTCTTTTTTCTTAATTTCTGTGTCTTTTTTTCGTTTTTTCCTCTCTCGCTATTTTTTCTTTCCTCTCGCACTCTCATTTTTCGTTTTTCTCTCTCTCTCGCTTTACTTTTTTTTCCTCTCTTTTTTCCTTTTCTCCTCTTTTTTTCGTTTTTTTCTCTCCTTTTTCTTTTTTTCCCTTTCATCGTTCTTTTTTCTTTCCTCTCGCACTCTCATTTTTATTTTTTCTCTCTCTCTCGCTTTTCTTTTTTTCTCTCTCTCTCTCTTTTTTCTTTTCCCTCTCACCCTCTTTGTACTTTTTTCTCTCTCACTTTTCTTTTTTCCCCTCTTTTTTCTTTTTTTTCTCTCCCTTTTTTCTTTTTTTTTCTCTCTCGCTATTTTTTCTTTCCTCTCGCACTCTCATTTTTCTTTTTTCTCTCTCTCTCGCTTTTCTTTTTTTCTCTTTCTCTCTTTTTTATTTTCTCTCTCACTCTCTTTGTTCTTTTTTCTCTCTTTCACTTTTCTTTTTTTTTTCTCCCTTTTTTCTTTTTTTCTCTCTTTTTTATTTTTTTCTCCCTTATTTCCTTTTTTCTCTCTCTTTATTTTCGTTATTTTTCTCTCCCTTTTTGCTTTTTTTCTCTCTCGCTCTTTTTTCTTTCCTCTCGCACTCTCATTTTTCTTTTTTCTCTCTCTCGCTTTTCTTTTTTTCTCTCTCTCTCTTTTTTCTTTTCCCTCTCACTCTCTTTGTACTTTTTTCTCTCTCATTTTTCTTTTTTCTCTCTTTTTTCCTTTTTTTCTCTCTCTCTCTTTTTCGATTTTTTCTCTCCCTTTTTTCTTTTTTTTCCTCTCTCGCTCTTTTTGCTGTCCTCTCGCACTCTCATTTTTCTTTTTTCTCTCTCTCTCGCTTTTCTTTTTTTTTCTCTCTCTCTCTTTTTTCTTTTCTCTCTCACTCTCTTTGTACTTTTTTCTCTCTCACTTTTCTTTTTTTTCTCTCTTTTTCTTTTTTCTCTCCCTTTTTTCTTTTTTTCTCTCGCTCTTTTTTCTTTCCCCTCGCACTCTCATTTTTCTTTTTTCTCTCTCTCTCGCTTTTCTTTTTTATTCTCTCTCTCGCTTTTCTTTTTTTTTCTCTCTCTCTCTTTTTTCTTTTCTCTCTCACTCTCTTTGTACTTTTTACTCTCTCACTTTTCTTTTTTTTCTCTCTTTTTTCTTTTTTCTCTCCCTTTTTTCTTTTTTTTCTCTGTCGCTCTTTTTTCTTTCCTCTCGCACTCTCATTTTTCTTTTTTCTCTGTCTCTCGCTTTTCTTTTTTCTCTCTTTTTTCCTTTTCTCCTCTTTTTTTTCGTTTTTTTCTCTCCTTTTTACTTTTTTTCCTCTCTCGCTCTTTTTTCTTTCCTCTCGCACTCTCATTTTTCTTTTTTCTCTCTCTCTCGCTTTTCTTTTTTCTCTCTTTTTTCCTTTTCTACTCTTTTTTTTCGTTTTTTTCTCTCCTTTTTACTTTTTTTCCTCTCTCGCTCTTTTTTCTTTCCTCTCGCACTCTAATTTTTCTTTTTTCTCTCTCTCTCGCTTTTCTTCTTTTCCATCTCTCTCTCTTTTTTCTTTTCTCTCTCACTCTCTTTGTACTTTTTACTCTCTCACTTTTCTTTTTTTTCTCTCTTTTTTCTTTTTTCTCTCCCTTTTTTCTTTTTTTTCTCTGTCGCTCTTTTTTCTTTCCTCTCGCACTCTCATTTTTCTTTTTTCTCTGTCTCTCATTTTTCTTTTTTCTCTCTTTTTTCCTTTTTTTCTCTCTCTCTCTTTTTCGATTTTTTCTCTCCCTTTTTTCTTTTTTTTCCTCTCTCGCTCTTTTTGCTGTCCTCTCGCACTCTAATTTTTCTTTTTTCTCTCTCTCTCGCTTTTCTTTTTTTTTCTCTCTCTCTCTTTTTTCTTTTCTCTCTCACTCTCTTTGTACTTTTTTCTCTCTCACTTTTCTTTTTTTTCTCTCTTTTTCTTTTTTCTCTCCCTTTTTTCTTTTTTTTCTCTCGCTCTTTTTTCTTTCCTCTCGCACTCTCATTTTTCTTTTTTCTCTCTCTCTCGCTTTTCTTTTTTTTTCTCTCGCTCGCTTTTCTTTTTTTTTCTCTCTCTCTCTTTTTTCTTTTTTCTTTTCTCTCTCACTCTCTTTGTACTTTTTTCTCTCTCACTTTTCTTTTTTTTCTCTCTTTTTTCTTTTTTCTCTCCTTTTTTCTTTTTTTCTCTGTCGCTCTTTTTTCTTTCCTCTCGCACTCTCATTTTTCTTTTTTCTCTGTCTCTCGCTTTTCTTTTTTCTCTCTTTTTTCCTTTTCTCCTCTTTTTTTTCGTTTTTTTCTCTCCTTTTTACTTTTTTTCCTCTCTCGCTCTTTTTTCTTTCCTCTAGCACTCTCATTTTTCTTTTTTCTCTCTCTCCCGCTTTTCTCTTTTCCAATCTCTCTCTCTTTTTTCTTTTCTCTCTCACTCTCTTTGTACTTTTTTCTCTCTTTCACTTTTCTTTTTTTTTCTCCCTTTTTTCTTTTTATCTCTCTTTTTTCTTTTTTTCTCCCTTTTTTCCTTTTTTCTCTCTTTATTTTCGTTATTTTTCTCTCCCTTTTTGCTTTTTTCTCTCTCGCTCTTTTTTCTTTCCTCTCGCACTCTCATTTTTTTTCTCTCTCTCATTTTTCTTTTTTCTCTCTTTTTTCCGTTTTTCTCTCTCTCTCTTTTTCGATTTTTTCTCTCCCTTTTTTCTTTTTTTTCCTCTCTCGCTCTTTTTTCTGTCCTCTCGCACTCTCATTTTTCTTTTTTCTCTCTCTCTCGCTTTTCTTTTTTATTCTCTCTCTCTTTTTTCTTTTCTCTCTCACTCTCTTTGTACTTTTTTCTCTCTCACTTTTCTTTTTTTTCTCTCTTTTTTCTTTTTTCTCTCCTTTTTTCTTTTTTTTCTCTCTCGCTCTTTTTCTTTCCTCTCGCACTCTCATTTTTCGTTTTTCTCTCTCTCTCGCTTTTCTTTTTTTCTCTCTTTTTTCCTTTTCTCCTCTTTTTTTCGTTTTTTTCTCTCCCTTTTTTCTTTTTTTTTCTCTCGCTCTTTTTTCTTTCCTCTCGCACTCATTTTTCTTTTTTCTCTCTCTCTCGCTTTTCTTTTTTTCTCTCTTTTTTCCTTTTCTCCTCTTTTTTTCGTTTTTTTCTCTCCTTTTTTCTTTTTTTCCTCTCTCGCTCTTTTTTCTTTCCTCTCGCACTCTCATTTTTCTTTTTTCTCTCTCTCTCGCTTTTCTTTTTTTCTCTCTCTGTCTTTTTTCTTTTCCCTCTCACTCTCCTTGTACTTTTTTCTCTCTCACTTTTCTTTTTTCCCCTCGTTTTTCTTTTTTTCTCTCCCTTTTTTCTTTTTTTTTCTCTCTCGCTAATTTTTCTTTCCTCTCGCACTCTCATTTTTCTTTTCTCTCTCTCTCTCGCTTTTCTTTTTTTCTCTTTCTCTCTTTTTTATTTTCTCTCTCACTCTCTTTGTTCTTTTTTCTCTCTTTCACTGTTCTTTTTTTTTCTCCCTTTTTTCTTTTTTCTCTCTTTTTTCTTTTTTTCTCCCTTTTTTCCTTTTTTCTCTCTCTTTATTTTCGTTATTTTTCTCTCCCTTTTTGCTTTTTTCTCTCTCGCTCTTTTTTCTTTCCTCTCGCACTCTCATTTTTTTTCTCTCTCTCATTTTTCTTTTATTTCTCTCTTTTTTCCTTTTTTTCTCCTCTCTCTTTTTCGATTTTTTCTCTCCTTTTTTCTTTTTTTTCCTCTCTCGCTCTTTTTTCTTTCTTCTCGCACTCTCATTTTTCGTTTTTCTCTCTCTCTACCTTTTCTTTTTTTCTCTCTTTTTTCCTTTTCTCCTCTTTTTTTTCGTTTTTTTCTCCCTTTTTTCTTTTTTTTCTCTCTTTTTTCGTAATTTCTGAGTCTTTTTTTCGTTTTTTTCCTCTCTCACTCTTTTTTCTTTCCTCTCGCACTCTCATTTTTCTTTTTTCTCTCTCTCTCGCTTTTCTTTTTTTTTCTCTCTCTCTTTTTTATTTTCTCTCTCACTCTGTTTGTTCTTTTTTCTCTCTTTCACTTTTCTTTTTTTTTTCTCCCTTTTTTCTTTTTATCTCTCTTTTTTCTTTTTTTCTCCCTTTTTTCCTTTTTTCTCTCTTTATTTTCGTTATTTTTCTCTCCCTTTTTGCTTTTTTTTACTCTCTCGCTCTTTTTTCTTTCCTCTCGCACTCTCATTTTTTTTTCTCTCTCTCATTTTTCTTTTTTCTCTCTTTTTTCCTTTTTTTCTCTCTCTCTCTTTTTCGATTTTTTCTCTCCCTTTTTTCTTTTTTCCTCTCTCGCTCTTTTTTCTCTCCTCTCGCACTCTCATTTTTCTTTTTTCTCTCTCTCTCGCTTTTCTTTTTTTTTCTCTCTCTCTCTTTTTTCTTTTCTCTCTCACTCTCTGTACTTTTTTCTCTCTCACTTTTCTTTTTTTCTCTCTTTTTTCCTTTTCTCCTCTTTTTTTTCGTTTTTTTCTCCCTTTTTTCTTTTTTTCTCTCTTGTTTCTTAATTTCTGTGTCTTTTTTTCGTATTTTTCCTCTCTCGCTCTTTTTTCTTTCCTCTCGCACTCTCATTTTTCTTTTTTCTCTCTCTCTCGCTTTTCTTTTTTTTTCTCTCTCTCTCTTTTTTATTTTCTCTCTCACTCTCTTTGATCTTTTTTCTCTCTTTCACTTTTCTTTTTTTTCTCCCTTTTTTTTATCTCTCTTTTTTCTTTTTTTCTCCCTTTTTTCCTTTTTTCTCTCTCTTTATTTTCGATATTTTTCTCTCCCTTTTTGCTTTTTTTCTCTCTCGCTCTTTTTTCTTTCCTCTCGCACTCTCATTTTTCATTTTTCTCTCTTTTTTTCTTTTTTTCTCTCTCTCTCTTTTTCGATTTTTTCTCTCCCTTTTTTCTTTTTTTTTCTCTCTCGCTCTTTTTTCTTTTCTCTCGCACTCTCATTTTTTTTCTCTCTCTCATTTTTCATTTTTTTTTTTTTTTTCCTTTTTTTCTCTCACTTTTTCGATTTTTTCTCTCCTTTTTTTCTTTTTTTTCCTTTCTCGCTCTTTTTTCTGTCCTCTCGCACTCTCATTTTTCTTTTTTCTCTCTCTCTCGCTTTTCTTTTTTTTTCTCTCTCTCTCTCACTTTTTTCTTTTCTCTGTCACTCTCTTTGTACTTTTTTCTCTCTCACTTTTCTTTTTTTTCTCTCTTTTTTCTTTTTTCTCTCCCTTTTTTCTTTTTTTTCCTCTCTCGCTCTTTTTTCTTTCCTCTCGCACTCTCATTTTTCGTTTTTTCTCTCTCTCGCTTTTCTTTTTTCTCTCTTTTTTCCTTTTCTCCTCTTTTTTGTCGTTTTTTTCTCTCCCTTTTTTCTTTTTTTTCTCTCGCTCTTTTTTCTTTCCTCTCGCACTCATTTTTCTTTTTTCTCTCTCTCTCGCTTTTCTTTTTTTCTCTCTTTTTTCCTTTTCTCCTCTTTTTTTCGTTTTTTTCTCTCCTTTTTTCTTTTTTTCCTCTCTCGCTCTTTTTTCTTTCCTCTCGCACTCTCATTTTTATTTTTTCTCTCTCTCTCGCTTTTCTTTTTTTTCTCTCTGTCTCTTTTTTCTTTTCCCTCTCACTCTCTTTGTACTTTTTTCTCTCTCACTTTTCTTTTTTCCCCTCTTTTTTCTTTTTTTCTCTCTCGTTATTTTCGTTATTTTTCTCTCCCTTTTTGCTTTTTTTCTCTCTCGCTCTTTTTTCTTTCCTCTCGCACTCTCATTTTTCTTTTTTCTCTCTCTCTCGCTTTTCTTTTTTTTTCTCTCTCTCGCTTTTCTTTTTTTTCTCTCTCTCTCTTTTTTCTTTTCTCTCTCACTCTCTTTGTACTTTTTTCTATCTCACTTTTCTTTTTTTTCTCCCTTTTTTCTTTTTTCTCTCCTTTTTTCTTTTTTTCTCTCTCGCTCTTTTTTCTTTCCTCTCGCACTCTCATTTTTCTTTTTTCTCTGTCTCTCGCTTTTCTTTTTTTCTCTCTTTTTTCCTTTTCTCCTCTTTTTTTTCGTTTTTTTCTCTCCTTTTTTCTTTTTTTCCTCTCTCGCTCTTTATTCTTTCCTCTCGCACTCTCATTTTTTTTCTCTCTCTCATTTTTCTTTTTTTCAATCTTTTTTCCTTTTTTTCTCTCTCTCTCTTTTTCGATTTTTTCTCTCCCTTTTTTCTTTTTTTTCCTCTTTCGCTCTTTTTTCTTTCCTCTCGCACTCTCATTTTTCTTTTTTCTCTCTCTCTCGCTTTTCTTTTTTTCTCTTTCTCTCTTTTTTATTTTCTCTCTCACTCTCTTTGTTCTTTTTTCTCTCTTTCACTTTTCTTTTTTTTTCTCCCTTTTTTCTTTTTATCTCTCTTTTTTCTTTTTTTCTCCCTTTTTTCCTTTTTTCTCTCTTTATTTTCGTTATTTTTCTCTCCCTTTTTGCTTTTTTTCTCTCTCGCTCTTTTTCGATTTTTTCTCTCCTTTTTTCTTTTTTTTCCTCTCTCGCTCTTTTTTCTGTCCTCTCGCACTCTCATTTTTCTTTTTTCTCTCTCTCTCGCTTTTCTTTTTTTTCTCTCTCTCTCTTTTTTCTTTTCTCTCTCACTCTCTTTGTACTTTTTTCTCTCTCACTTTTCTTTTTCCCCTCATTTTTCTTTTTTTCTTTCCCTTTTTTCTTTTTTTTTCTCTCTCGCTAATTTTTCTTTCCTCTCGCACTCTCATTTTTCTTTTTTCTCTCTCTCTCGCTTTTCTTTTTTTCTCTTTCTCTCTTTTTTATTTTCTCTCTCACTCTCTTTGTTCTTTTTTCTCTCTTTCACTTTTCTTTTTTTTTCTCCCTTTTTTTTCTCTCTTTTTTCTTTTTTTCTCCCTTTTTTCCTTTTTTCTCTCTCTTTATTTTCGTTATTTTTCTCTCCCTTTTTGCTTTTTTTTCTCTCTCGCTCTTTTTTCTTTCCTCTCGCACTCTCATTTTTTTTTCTCTCTCTCATTTTTCTTTTTTCTATCTTTTTCCTTTTTTTCTCTCTCTCTCTTTTTCGATTTTTTCTCTCCCTTTTTTCTTTTTTCCTCTCTCGCTCTTTTTTCTGTCCTCTCGCACTCTCATTTTTCTTTTTTCTCTCTCTCTCGCTTTTCTTTTTTTCTCTCTCTCTCTTTTTTCTTTTCTCTCTCACTCTCTTTGTACTTTTTTCTCTCTCACTTTTCTTTTTTTCTCTCTTTTTTCTTTTTTCTCTCCCTTTTTTCTTTTTTTTCTCTCTCGCTCTTTTTTCTTTCCTCTCGCACTCTCATTTTTCGTTTTTCTCTCTCTCTCGCTTTTCTTTTTTTCTCTCTTTTTTCCTTTTCTCCTCTTTTTTTTCGTTTTTTTCTCTCCCTTTTTTCTTTTTTTTCTCTCGCTCTTTTTTCTTTCCTCTCGCACTCATTTTTCTTTTTTCTCTCTCTCTCGCTTTTCTTTTTTTCTCTCTTTTTTCCTTTTGTCCTCTTTTTTTCGTTTTTTTCTCTCCTTTTTTCTTTTTTTTCCTCTCTCGCTCTTTTTTCTTTCCTCTCGCACTCTCATTTTTATTTTTTCTCTCTCTCTCGCTTTTCTTTTTTTTTCTCTCTCTCTCTTTTTTCTTTTCCCTCTCACTCTCTTTGTACTTTTTTCTCTCTCACTTTTCTTTTTTCCCCTCTTTTTTCTTTTTTTTCTCTCTCTTTATTTTCGTTATTTTTCTCTCCCTTTTTGCTTTTTTCTCTCTCGCTCTTTTTTCTTTCCTCTCGCACTCTCATTTTTTTTTCTCTCTCTCATTTTTCTTTTTTTCTCTCTTTTTTCCTTTTTTTCTCTCTCTCTCTTTTCGATTTTTTCTCTCCCTTTTTTCTTTTTTTCCCTCTCTCGCTCTTTTTTCTTTCCTCTCGCACTCTCATTTTTCTTTTTTCTCTCTCTCTCGCTTTTCTTTTTTTTTCTCTCTCTCTTTTTTCTTTTCTCTCTCACTCTCTTTGTACTTTTTTCTCTCTCACTTTTCTTTTTTTTCTCTCTTTTTTCTTTTTTCTCTCCCTTTTTTCTTTTTTTTCCTCTCTCGCTCTTTTTTCTTTCCTCTCGCACTCTCATTTTTCTTTTTTCTCTCTCTCTCACTTTTCTTTTTTTCTCCCTCTCATTTTTCTTTTTTCTCCCTTTTTTCTTTTTTTCTCTCTGTCTCTTTTTCGATTTTTTCTCTCCTTTTTTCTTTTTTTTCCTCTCTCGCTCTTTTTTCTGTCCTCTCGCACTCTCATTTTTCTTTTTTCTCTCTCTCTCGCTTTTCTTTTTTTTTCTCTCTCTCTCTTTTTTCTTTTCTGTCTCACTCTCTTTGTACTTTTTTCTCTCTCACTTTTCTTTTTTTTCTCTCATTTTTCTTTTTTCTCTCTCTCTCATTTTTCTTTTTTTCTCTTTTTTCCTTTTTTATCTCTCTCTCTTTTTTCGTTTTTTCTCTCTTTTTTCTTAATTTCTGTCTTTTTTTCGTTTTTTTCCTCTCTCTCTCTTTTTTCTTTCCTCTTGCACTCTCATTTTTCTTTTTTCTCTCTCTCTCGCTTTTCTTTTTTTCTCTCTCTCGCTCTTTTTTCTTTCCTCTCGCACTCTCATTTTTCGTTTTTCTCTCTCTCTCGCTTTTCTTTTTTTTTCTCTCTCTCTCTTTTTTCTTTTCTGTCTCACTCTCTTTGTACTTTTTTCTCTCTCACTTTTCTTTTTTTTCTCTCATTTTTCTTTTTTCTCTCTCTCTCATTTTTCTTTTTTTCTCTTTTTTCCTTTTTTATCTCTCTCTCTTTTTTCGTTTTTTCTCTCTTTTTTCTTAATTTCTGTCTTTTTTTCGTTTTTTCCTCTCTCTCTCTTTTTTCTTTCCTCTCGCACTCTCATTTTTCTTTTTTCTCTCTCTCTCGCTTTTCTTTTTTTCTCTCTCTCGCTCTTTTTTCTTTCCTCTCGCACTCTCATTTTTCGTTTTTCTCTCTCTCTCGCTTTTCTTTTTTTTTCTCTCTCTCTCTTTTTTCTTTTCTGTCTCACTCTCTTTGTACTTTTTTCTCTCTCACTTTTCTTTTTTTTCTCTCATTTTTCTTTTTTCTCTCTCTCTCATTTTTCTTTTTTTCTCTTTTTTCCTTTTTTATCTCTCTCTCTTTTTTCGTTTTTTCTCTCTTTTTTCTTAATTTCTGTCTTTTTTTCGTTTTTTTCCTCTCTCTCTCTTTTTTCTTTCCTCTCGCACTCTCATTTTTCTTTTTTCTCTCTCTCTCGCTTTTCTTTTTTTTTCTCTCTCGCTCTTTTTTCTTTCCTCTCACACCCTCATTTTTCGTTTTTCTCTCTCTCTCTCGCTTTACTTTTTTTCTCTCTTTTTTCCTTTTCTCCTCTTTTTTTTCGTTTTTTTCTCTCCCTTTTTTCTTTTTTTTTCTCTCGCTCTTTTTTCTTTCCTCTCGCACTCATTTTTCTTTTTTCTCTCTCTCTCGCTTTTCTTTTTTTCTCTCTTTTTTCCTTTTCTCCTCTTTTTTCGTTTTTTTCTCTCCTTTTTCTTTTTTTTCCTCTCTCGCTCTTTTTTCTTTCCTCTCGCACTCTCATTTTTATTTTTTCTCTCTCTCTCGCTTTTCTTTTTTTTTCTCTCTCTCTCTTTTTTCTTTTCCCTCTCACTCTCTTTGTACTTTTTTCTCTCTCACTTTTCTTTTTTCCCCTCTTTTTTCTTTTTTTTCTCTCTCTTTATTTTCGTTATTTTTCTCTCCTTTTTGCTTTTTTCTCTCTCGCTCTTTTTTCTTTCCTCTCGCACTCTCATTTTTTTTTCTCTCTCTCATTTTTCTTTTTTTCTCTCTTTTTTCCTTTTTTTCTCTCTCTCTCTTTTCGATTTTTTCTCTCCCTTTTTTCTTTTTTTCCCTCTCTCGCTCTTTTTTCTTTCCTCTCGCACTCTCATTTTTCTTTTTTCTCTCTCTCTCGCTTTTCTTTTTTTTTCTCTCTCTCTTTTTTCTTTTCTCTCTCACTCTCTTTGTACTTTTTTCTCTCTCACTTTTCTTTTTTTTCTCTCTTTTTTCTTTTTTCTCTCCCTTTTTTCTTTTTTTTCCTCTCTCGCTCTTTTTTCTTTCCTCTCGCACTCTCATTTTTCTTTTTTCTCTCTCTCTCACTTTTCTTTTTTTCTCCCTCTCATTTTTCTTTTTTCTCCCTTTTTTCTTTTTTTCTCTCTGTCTCTTTTTCGATTTTTTCTCTCCTTTTTTCTTTTTTTTCCTCTCTCGCTCTTTTTTCTGTCCTCTCGCACTCTCATTTTTCTTTTTTCTCTCTCTCTCGCTTTTCTTTTTTTTTCTCTCTCTCTCTTTTTTCTTTTCTGTCTCACTCTCTTTGTACTTTTTTCTCTCTCACTTTTCTTTTTTTTCTCTCATTTTTCTTTTTTCTCTCTCTCTCATTTTTCTTTTTTTCTCTTTTTTCCTTTTTTATCTCTCTCTCTTTTTTCGTTTTTTCTCTCTTTTTTCTTAATTTCTGTCTTTTTTTCGTTTTTTTCCTCTCTCTCTCTTTTTTCTTTCCTCTCGCACTCTCATTTTTCTTTTTTCTCTCTCTCTCGCTTTTCTTTTTTTTTCTCTCTCGCTCTTTTTTCTTTCCTCTCGCACTCTCATTTTTCGTTTTTCTCTCTCTCTCGCTTTTCTTTTTTTTTCTCTCTCTCTCTTTTTTCTTTTCTGTCTCACTCTCTTTGTACTTTTTTCTCTCTCACTTTTCTTTTTTTTCTCTCATTTTTCTTTTTTCTCTCTCTCTCATTTTTCTTTTTTTCTCTTTTTTCCTTTTTTATCTCTCTCTCTTTTTTCGTTTTTTCTCTCTTTTTTCTTAATTTCTGTCTTTTTTTCGTTTTTTTCCTCTCTCTCTCTTTTTTCTTTCCTCTCGCACTCTCATTTTTCTTTTTTCTCTCTCTCTCGCTTTTCTTTTTTTTTCTCTCTCGCTCTTTTTTCTTTCCTCTCGCACTCTCATTTTTCGTTTTTCTCTCTCTCTCGCTTTACTTTTTTTCTCTCTTTTTTCCTTTTCTCCTCTTTTTTTTCGTTTTTTTCTCTCCCTTTTTTCTTTTTTTTTCTCTCGCTCTTTTTTCTTTCCTCTCGCACTCATTTTTCTTTTTTCTCTCTCTCTCGCTTTTCTTTTTTTCTCTCTTTTTTCCTTTTCTCCTCTTTTTTCGTTTTTTTCTCTCCTTTTTCTTTTTTTTCCTCTCTCGCTCTTTTTTCTTTCCTCTCGCACTCTCATTTTTATTTTTTCTCTCTCTCTCGCTTTTCTTTTTTTTTCTCTCTCTCTCTTTTTTCTTTTCCCTCTCACTCTCTTTGTACTTTTTTCTCTCTCACTTTTCTTTTTTCCCCTCTTTTTTCTTTTTTTTCTCTCTCTTTATTTTCGTTATTTTTCTCTCCCTTTTTGCTTTTTTCTCTCTCGCTCTTTTTTCTTTCCTCTCGCACTCTCATTTTTTTTTCTCTCTCTCATTTTTCTTTTTTTCTCTCTTTTTTCCTTTTTTTCTCTCTCTCTCTTTTCGATTTTTTCTCTCCCTTTTTTCTTTTTTTCCCTCTCTCGCTCTTTTTTCTTTCCTCTCGCACTCTCATTTTTCTTTTTTCTCTCTCTCTCGCTTTTCTTTTTTTTTTTCTCTCTCTTTTTTCTTTTCTCTCTCACTCTCTTTGTACTTTTTTCTCTCTCACTTTTCTTTTTTTTCTCTCTTTTTTCTTTTTTCTCTCCCTTTTTTCTTTTTTTTCCTCTCTCGCTCTTTTTTCTTTCCTCTCGCACTCTCATTTTTCTTTTTCTCTCTCTCTCACTTTTCTTTTTTTCTCCCTCTCATTTTTCTTTTTTCTCCCTTTTTTCTTTTTTTCTCTCTGTCTCTTTTTCGATTTTTTCTCTCCTTTTTTCTTTTTTTTCCTCTCTCGCTCTTTTTTCTGTCCTCTCGCACTCTCATTTTTCTTTTTTCTCTCTCTCTCGCTTTTCTTTTTTTTTCTCTCTCTCTCTTTTTTCTTTTCTGTCTCACTCTCTTTGTACTTTTTTCTCTCTCACTTTTCTTTTTTTTCTCTCATTTTTCTTTTTTCTCTCTCTCTCATTTTTCTTTTTTTCTCTTTTTTCCTTTTTTATCTCTCTCTCTTTTTTCGTTTTTTCTCTCTTTTTTCTTAATTTCTGTCTTTTTTTCGTTTTTTTCCTCTCTCTCTCTTTTTTCTTTCCTCTCGCACTCTCATTTTTCTTTTTTCTCTCTCTCTCTCTCGCTTTTCTTTTTTTTTCTCTCTCGCTCTTTTTTCTTTCCTCTCGCACTCTCATTTTTCGTTTTTCTCTCTCTCTCGCTTTACTTTTTTTCTCTCTTTTTTCCTTTTCTCCTCTTTTTTTTCGTTTTTTTCTCTCCCTTTTTTCTTTTTTTTTCTCTCGCTCTTTTTTCTTTCCTCTCGCACTCATTTTTCTTTTTTCTCTCTCTCTCGCTTTTCTTTTTTTCTCTCTTTTTTCCTTTTCTCCTCTTTTTTCGTTTTTTTCTCTCCTTTTTCTTTTTTTTCCTCTCTCGCTCTTTTTTCTTTCCTCTCGCACTCTCATTTTTATTTTTTCTCTCTCTCTCGCTTTTCTTTTTTTCTCTCTCTGTCTTTTTTCTTTTCCCTCTCACTCTCCTTGTACTTTTTTCTCTCTCACTTTTCTTTTTTCCCCTCGTTTTTCTTTTTTTCTCTCCCTTTTTTCTTTTTTTTTCTCTCTCGCTAATTTTTCTTTCCTCTCGCACTCTCATTTTTATTTTTTCTCACTCTCTCGCTTTTCTTTTTTTTTCTCTCTCTCTCTTTTTTCTTTTCTCTCTCACTCTCTTTGTACTTTTTTCTCTCTCACTTTTCTTTTTTCCCCTCTTTTTCTTTTTTTTCTCTCTCTTTATTTTCGTTATTTTTCTCTCCCTTTTTGCTTTTTTTCTCTCTCGCTCTTTTTTCTTTCCTCTCGCACTCTCATTTTTTTTTCTCTCTCTCTCGCTTTTCTTTTTTTCTCTCTTTTTTCCTTTTCTCCTCTTTTTTTTCGTTTTTTTCTCCCTTTTTTCTTTTTTTTTCTCTCTTGTTTCTTAATTTCTGTGTCTTTTTTTCGTATTTTTCCTCTCTCGCTCTTTTTTCTTTCCTCTCGCACTCTCATTTTTCTTTTTTCTCTCTCTCTCGCTTTTCTTTTTTTTCTCTCTCTCTTTTTTATTTTCTCTCTCACTCTCTTTGTTCTTTTTTCTCTCTTCCACTTTTCTTTTTTTTCTCCCTTTTTTCTTTTTATCTCTCTTTTTTCTTTTTTTCTCCCTTTTTTCCTTTTTTCTCTCTCTTTATTTTCGTTATTTTCTCTCCCTTTTTGCTTTTTTTCTCTCTCGCTCTTTTTTCTTTCCTCTCGCACTCTCATTTTTCATTTTTCTCTCTTTTTTCCTTTTTTTCTCTCTCTCTCTTTTTCGATTTTTTCTCTCCCTTTTTTCTTTTTTTTTCTCTCTCGCTCTTTTTTCTTTCCTCTCGCACTCTCATTTTTTTTCTCTCTCTCATTTTTCTTTTTTCGCTCTTTTTTCCTTTTTTTCTCTCTCTTTTTCGATTTTTTTCTCTCCCTTTTTTCTTTTTTTTCCTTTCTCGCTCTTTTTTCTGTCCTCTCGCACTCTCATTTTTCTTTTTTCTCTCTCTCTCGCTTTTCTTTTTTTTCTCTCTCTCTTTTTTCTTTTCTCTCTCACTCTCTTTGTACTTTTTTCTCTCTCACTTTTCTTTTTTTTCTCTCTTTTTTCTTTTTTCTCTCCCTTTTTTCTTTTTTTTCTCTCTCGCTCTTTTTTCTTTCCTCTCGCACTCTCATTTTTCGTTTTTCTCTCTCTCTCGCTTTTCTTTTTTTCTCTCTTTTTTCCTTTTCTCCTCTTTTTTTTCGTTTTTTTCTCTCCCTTTTTTCTTTTTTTTTCTCTCGCTCTTTTTTCTTTCCCCTCGCACTCATTTTTCTTTTTTCTCTCTCTCTCGCTTTTCTTTTTTTCTCTCTTTTTTCCTTTTCTCCTCTTTTTTTCGTTTTTTTCTCTCCTTTTTTCTTTTTTTTCCTCTCTCGCTCTTTTTTCTTTCCTCTCGCACTCTCATTTTTATTTTTTCTCACTCTCTCGCTTTTCTTTTTTTTTCTCTCTCTCTCTTTTTTCTTTTCTCTCTCACTCTCTTTGTACTTTTTTCTCTCTCACTTTTCTTTTTTCCCCTCTTTTTTCTTTTTTTTCTCTCTCTTTATTTTCGTTATTTTTCTCTCCCTTTTTGCATTTTTTCTCTCTCGCTCTTTTTTCTTTCCTCTCGCACTCTCATTTTTATTTTTTCTCACTCTCTCGCTTTTCTTTTTTTTTCTCTCTCTCTCTTTTTTCTTTTTTCTCTCCCTTTTTTCTTTTTTTTCTCTCTCGCTCTTTTTTTTCCTCTCGCACTCTCATTTTTCGTTTTTCTCTCTCTCTCGCTTTTCTTTTTTCTCTCTTTTTTCCTTTACTTCCTTTTTTTCGTTTTTTTCTCCCTTTTTTCTTATTTTTCTCTCTTTTTTCTTAATTTCTGTGTCTTTTTTTCTTTTTTTTCCCTTTCTCGCTCTTTTTTCTTTCCTCTCGCACTCTCATTTTTATTTTTTCTCTCTCTCTCGCTTTTCTTTTTTTTCTCTCTCTCTCTTTTTTCTTTTCCCTCTCACTCTCTTTGTACTTTTTTATCTCTCACTTTTCTTTTTTCCCCTCTTTTTTCTTTTTTTTCTCTCTCTTTATTTTCGTTATTTTTCTCTCCCTTTTTGCTTTTTTTCTCTCTCGCTCTTTTTTCTTTCCTCTCGCACTCTCATTTTTTTTTCTCTCTCTCTCGCTTTTCTTTTTTTCTCTCTTTTTTCCTTTTCTCCTCTTTTTTTTCGTTTTTTTCTCCCTTTTTTCTTTTTTTTTCTCTCTTGTTTCTTAATTTCTGTGTCTTTTTTTCGTATTTTTCCTCTCTCGCTCTTTTTTCTTTCCTCTCGCACTCTCATTTTTCTTTTTTCTCTCTCTCTCGCTTTTCTTTTTTTTCTCTCTCTCTTTTTTATTTTCTCTCTCACTCTCTTTGTTCTTTTTTCTCTCTTCCACTTTTCTTTTTTTTCTCCCTTTTTTCTTTTTATCTCTCTTTTTTCTTTTTTTCTCCCTTTTTTCCTTTTTTCTCTCTCTTTATTTTCGTTATTTTCTCTCCCTTTTTGCTTTTTTTCTCTCTCGCTCTTTTTTCTTTCCTCTCGCACTCTCATTTTTCATTTTTCTCTCTTTTTTCCTTTTTTTCTCTCTCTCTCTTTTTCGATTTTTTCTCTCCCTTTTTTCTTTTTTTTTCTCTCTCGCTCTTTTTTCTTTCCTCTCGCACTCTCATTTTTTTTCTCTCTCTCATTTTTCTTTTTTCGCTCTTTTTTCCTTTTTTTCTCTCTCTTTTTCGATTTTTTTCTCTCCCTTTTTTCTTTTTTTTCCTTTCTCGCTCTTTTTTCTGTCCTCTCGCACTCTCATTTTTCTTTTTTCTCTCTCTCTCGCTTTTCTTTTTTTTTCTCTCGCTCTTTTTTCTTTCCTCTCGCACTCATTTTTCTTTTTTCTCTCTCTCTCGCTTTTCTTTTTTTCTCTCTTTTTTCCTTTTCTCCTCTTTTTTCGTTTTTTTCTCTCCTTTTTCTTTTTTTTCCTCTCTCGCTCTTTTTTCTTTCCTCTCGCACTCTCATTTTTATTTTTTCTCTCTCTCTCGCTTTTCTTTTTTTCTCTCTCTGTCTTTTTTCTTTTCCCTCTCACTCTCCTTGTACTTTTTTCTCTCTCACTTTTCTTTTTTCCCCTCGTTTTTCTTTTTTTCTCTCCCTTTTTTCTTTTTTTTTCTCTCTCGCTAATTTTTCTTTCCTCTCGCACTCTCATTTTTATTTTTTCTCACTCTCTCGCTTTTCTTTTTTTTTCTCTCTCTCTCTTTTTTCTTTTCTCTCTCACTCTCTTTGTACTTTTTTCTCTCTCACTTTTCTTTTTTCCCCTCTTTTTCTTTTTTTTCTCTCTCTTTATTTTCGTTATTTTTCTCTCCCTTTTTGCTTTTTTTCTCTCTCGCTCTTTTTTCTTTCCTCTCGCACTCTCATTTTTTTTTCTCTCTCTCTCGCTTTTCTTTTTTTCTCTCTTTTTTCCTTTTCTCCTCTTTTTTTTCGTTTTTTTCTCCCTTTTTTCTTTTTTTTTCTCTCTTGTTTCTTAATTTCTGTGTCTTTTTTTCGTATTTTTCCTCTCTCGCTCTTTTTTCTTTCCTCTCGCACTCTCATTTTTCTTTTTTCTCTCTCTCTCGCTTTTCTTTTTTTTCTCTCTCTCTTTTTTATTTTCTCTCTCACTCTCTTTGTTCTTTTTTCTCTCTTCCACTTTTCTTTTTTTTCTCCCTTTTTTCTTTTTATCTCTCTTTTTTCTTTTTTTCTCCCTTTTTTCCTTTTTTCTCTCTCTTGATTTTCGTTATTTTCTCTCCCTTTTTGCTTTTTTTCTCTCTCGCTCTTTTTTCTTTCCTCTCGCACTCTCATTTTTCATTTTTCTCTCTTTTTTCCTTTTTTTCTCTCTCTCTCTTTTTCGATTTTTTCTCTCCCTTTTTTCTTTTTTTTTCTCTCTCGCTCTTTTTTCTTTCCTCTCGCACTCTCATTTTTTTTCTCTCTCTCATTTTTCTTTTTTCGCTCTTTTTTCCTTTTTTTCTCTCTCTTTTTCGATTTTTTTCTCTCCCTTTTTTCTTTTTTTTCCTTTCTCGCTCTTTTTTCTGTCCTCTCGCACTCTCATTTTTCTTTTTTCTCTCTCTCTCGCTTTTCTTTTTTTTTCTCTCTCTCTTTTTTCTTTTCTCTCTCACTCTCTTTGTACTTTTTTCTCTCTCACTTTTCTTTTTTTTCTCTCTTTTTTCTTTTTTCTCTCCCTTTTTTCTTTTTTTTCTCTCTCGCTCTTTTTTCTTTCCTCTCGCACTCTCATTTTTCGTTTTTCTCTCTCTCTCGCTTTTCTTTTTTTCTCTCTTTTTTCCTTTTCTCCTCTTTTTTTTCGTTTTTTTCTCTCCCTTTTTTCTTTTTTTTTCTCTCGCTCTTTTTTCTTTCCCCTCGCACTCATTTTTCTTTTTTCTCTCTCTCTCGCTTTTCTTTTTTTCTCTCTTTTTTCCTTTTCTCCTCTTTTTTTCGTTTTTTTCTCTCCTTTTTTCTTTTTTTTCCTCTCTCGCTCTTTTTTCTTTCCTCTCGCACTCTCATTTTTATTTTTTCTCACTCTCTCGCTTTTCTTTTTTTTTCTCTCTCTCTCTTTTTTCTTTTCTCTCTCACTCTCTTTGTACTTTTTTCTCTCTCACTTTTCTTTTTTCCCCTCTTTTTTCTTTTTTTTCTCTCTCTTTATTTTCGTTATTTTTCTCTCCCTTTTTGCATTTTTTCTCTCTCGCTCTTTTTTCTTTCCTCTCGCACTCTCATTTTTATTTTTTCTCACTCTCTCGCTTTTCTTTTTTTTTCTCTCTCTCTCTTTTTTCTTTTTTCTCTCCCTTTTTTCTTTTTTTTCTCTCTCGCTCTTTTTTTTCCTCTCGCACTCTCATTTTTCGTTTTTCTCTCTCTCTCGCTTTTCTTTTTTCTCTCTTTTTTCCTTTACTTCCTTTTTTTCGTTTTTTTCTCCCTTTTTTCTTATTTTTCTCTCTTTTTTCTTAATTTCTGTGTCTTTTTTTCTTTTTTTTCCCTTTCTCGCTCTTTTTTCTTTCCTCTCGCACTCTCATTTTTATTTTTTCTCTCTCTCTCGCTTTTCTTTTTTTTCTCTCTCTCTCTTTTTTCTTTTCCCTCTCACTCTCTTTGTACTTTTTTATCTCTCACTTTTCTTTTTTCCCCTCTTTTTTCTTTTTTTTCTCTCTCTTTATTTTCGTTATTTTTCTCTCCCTTTTTGCTTTTTTTCTCTCTCGCTCTTTTTTCTTTCCTCTCGCACTCTCATTTTTTTTTCTCTCTCTCTCGCTTTTCTTTTTTTCTCTCTTTTTTCCTTTTCTCCTCTTTTTTTTCGTTTTTTTCTCCCTTTTTTCTTTTTTTTTCTCTCTTGTTTCTTAATTTCTGTGTCTTTTTTTCGTATTTTTCCTCTCTCGCTCTTTTTTCTTTCCTCTCGCACTCTCATTTTTCTTTTTTCTCTCTCTCTCGCTTTTCTTTTTTTTCTCTCTCTCTTTTTTATTTTCTCTCTCACTCTCTTTGTTCTTTTTTCTCTCTTCCACTTTTCTTTTTTTTCTCCCTTTTTTCTTTTTATCTCTCTTTTTTCTTTTTTTCTCCCTTTTTTCCTTTTTTCTCTCTCTTTATTTTCGTTATTTTCTCTCCCTTTTTGCTTTTTTTCTCTCTCGCTCTTTTTTCTTTCCTCTCGCACTCTCATTTTTCATTTTTCTCTCTTTTTTCCTTTTTTTCTCTCTCTCTCTTTTTCGATTTTTTCTCTCCCTTTTTTCTTTTTTTTTCTCTCTCGCTCTTTTTTCTTTCCTCTCGCACTCTCATTTTTTTTCTCTCTCTCATTTTTCTTTTTTCGCTCTTTTTTCCTTTTTTTCTCTCTCTTTTTCGATTTTTTTCTCTCCCTTTTTTCTTTTTTTTCCTTTCTCGCTCTTTTTTCTGTCCTCTCGCACTCTCATTTTTCTTTTTTCTCTCTCTCTCGCTTTTCTTTTTTTTTCTCTCTCTCTTTTTTCTTTTCTCTCTCACTCTCTTTGTACTTTTTTCTCTCTCACTTTTCTTTTTTTTCTCTCTTTTTTCTTTTTTCTCTCCCTTTTTTCTTTTTTTTCTCTCTCGCTCTTTTTTCTTTCCTCTCGCACTCTCATTTTTCGTTTTTCTCTCTCTCTCGCTTTTCTTTTTTTCTCTCTTTTTTCCTTTTCTCCTCTTTTTTTTCGTTTTTTTCTCTCCCTTTTTTCTTTTTTTTTCTCTCGCTCTTTTTTCTTTCCCCTCGCACTCATTTTTCTTTTTTCTCTCTCTCTCGCTTTTCTTTTTTTCTCTCTTTTTTCCTTTTCTCCTCTTTTTTTCGTTTTTTTCTCTCCTTTTTTCTTTTTTTTCCTCTCTCGCTCTTTTTTCTTTCCTCTCGCACTCTCATTTTTATTTTTTCTCACTCTCTCGCTTTTCTTTTTTTTTCTCTCTCTCTCTTTTTTCTTTTCTCTCTAACTCTCTTTGTACTTTTTTCTCTCTCACTTTTCTTTTTTCCCCTCTTTTTTCTTTTTTTTCTCTCTCTTTATTTTCGTTATTTTTCTCTCCCTTTTTGCATTTTTTCTCTCTCGCTCTTTTTTCTTTCCTCTCGCACTCTCATTTTTATTTTTTCTCACTCTCTCGCTTTTCTTTTTTTTCTCTCTCTCTCTTTTTTCTTTTTTCTCTCCCTTTTTTCTTTTTTTTCTCTCTCGCTCTTTTTTTTCCTCTCGCACTGTAATTTTTCGTTTTTCTCTCTCTCTCGCTTTTCTTTTTTCTCTCTTTTTTCCTTTACTTCCTTTTTTTCGTTTTTTTCTCCCTTTTTTCTTATTTTTCTCTCTTTTTTCTTAATTTCTGTGTCTTTTTTTCTTTTTTTTCCCTCTCTCGCTCTTTTTTCTTTCCTCTCGCACTCTCATTTTTATTTTTTCTCTCTCTCTCGCTTTTCTTTTTTTTCTCTCTCTCTCTTTTTTCTTTTCCCTCTCACTCTCTTTGTACTTTTTTATCTCTCACTTTTCTTTTTTCCCCTCTTTTTTCTTTTTTTTCTCTCTCTTTATTTTCGTTATTTTTCTCTCCCTTTTTGCTTTTTTTTCTCTCTCGCTCTTTTTTCTTTCCTCTCGCACTCTCATTTTTTTTCTCCCTCTCATTTTTCTTTTTTCTCTCTTTTTTCCTTTTTTCTCTCTCTCTCTTTTTCGATTTTTTCTCTCCTTTTTTCTTTTTTTTCCTCTCTCGCTCTTTTTTTCGGTCCTCTCGCACTCTCATTTTTCTTTTTTCTCTCTCTCTCGCTTTTCTTTTTTTTTCTCTCTCTCTCTTTTTTCTTTTCTGTCTCACTCTCTTTGTTCTTTTTTCTCTCTCACTTTTCTTTTTTTTCTCTCTTTTTTCTTTTTTCTCTCCCTTTTTTCTTTTTATTCTCTCTCGCTCTTTTTCTTTCCTCTCGCACTCTCATTTTTATTTTTTCTCTGTCTCTCGCTTTTCTTTTTTTTTTCTCTCTCTCTCTTTTTTCTTTTCCCTCTCACTCTCTTTGTACTTTTTTCTCTCTCACTTTTCTTTTTTCCCCTCTTTTTTCTTTTTTTTCTCTCTCTTTATTTTCGTTATTTTTCTCTCCCTTTTTGCTTTTTTTCTCTCTCGCTCTTTTTTCTTTCCTCTCGCACTCTCATTTTTTTTCTCTCTCTCATTTTTCTTTTTTTCTCTCTTTTTTCCTTTTTTTCTCTCTCTCTTTTTCGATTTTTTCTCTCCTTTTTTCTTTTTTTTCCTCTCTCGCTCTTTTTTCTTTCCTCTCGCACTCTCATTTTTCTTTTTTCTCTCTCTCTCGCTTTTCTTTTTTTTTTCTCTCTCTTTTTTCTTTTCTCTCGCACTCTCTTTGTACTTTTTTCTCTCTCACTTTTCTTTTTTTTCTCTCTTTTTTCTTTTTTCTCTCCCTTTTTTCTTTTTTTTCTCTCGCTCTTTTTTCTTTCCTCTCGCACTCATTTTTCTTTTTTCTCTCTCTCTCATTTTTCTTTTTTTCTCTTTTTTCCTTTTTTATCTTTTTTTTCGTTTTTCCCCTCGTTTTTCTTTTTTTCTCTCCTTTTTTCTTTTTTTTTCTCTCTCGCTAATTTTTCTTTCCTCTCGCACTCTCATTTTTCTTTTTTCTCTCTCTCTCGCTTTTCTTTTTTTCTCTTTCTCTCTTTTTTATTTTCTCTCTCACTCTCTTTGTTCTTTTTTCTCTCTTTCACTGTTCTTTTTTTTTCTCCCTTTTTTCTTTTTTTCTCTCTTTTTTCTTTTTTTCTCCCTTTTTTCCTTTTTTCTCTCTCTTTATTTTCGTTATTTTTCTCTCCCTTTTTGCTTTTTTTCTCTCTCGCTCTTTTTTCTTTCCTCTCGCACTCTCATTTTTCATTTTTCTCTCTGTTTTCCTTTTTTTCTCTCTCTCTCTTTTTCGATTTTTTCTCTCCCTTTTTTCTTTTTTTTTCTCTCTCGCTCTTTTTTCTTTCCTCTCGCACTCTCATTTTTTTTCTCTCTCTCATTTTTCTTTTTTCGCTCTTTTTTCCTTTTTTTCTCTCTCTTTTTCGATTTTTTTCTCTCCCTTTTTTCTTTTTTTTCCTTTCTCGCTCTTTTTTCTGTCCTCTCGCACTCTCATTTTTCTTTTTTCTCTCTCTCTCGCTTTTCTTTTTTTTCTCTCTCTCTCTTTTTTCTTTTCTCTCTCACTCTCTTTGTACTTTTTTCTCTCTCACTTTTCTTTTTTTTCTCTCTTTTTTCTTTTTTCTCTCCCTTTTTTCTTTTTTTTCTCTCTCGCTCTTTTTTCTTTCCTCTCGCACTCTCATTTTTCTTTTTTCTCTCTTTTTTCCTTTTTTTCTCTCTCTCTCTTTTTCGATTTTTTCTCTCCCTTTTTTCTTTTTTTCCCTCTCTCGCTCTTTTTTCTTTCCTCTCGCACTCTCATTTTTCTTTTTTCTCTCTCTCTCGCTTTTCTTTTTTTTTCTCTCTCTCTTTTTTCTTTTCTCTCTCACTCTCTTTGTACTTTTTTCTCTCTCACTTTTCTTTTTTTTCTCTCTTTTTTCTTTTTTCTCTCCCTTTTTTCTTTTTATTCTCTCTCGCTCTTTTTTCTTTCCTCTCGCACTCTCATTTTTATTTTTTCTCTCTCTCTCGCTTTTCTTTTTTTTCTCTCTCTCTCTTTTTCTTTTCCCTCTCACTCTCTTTGTACTTTTTTTTCTCTCACTTTTCTTTTTTCCCCTCTTTTTTCTTTTTTTTCTCTCTCTTTATTTTCGTTATTTTTCTCTCCCTTTTTGCTTTTTTTCTCTCTCGCTCTTTTTTCTTTCCTCTCGCACTCTCATTTTTTTTTCTCTCTCTCATTTTTCTTTTTTTCTCTCTTTTTTCTTTTTTCTCTCCCTTTTTTCTTTTTATTCTCTCTCGCTCTTTTTTCTTTCCTCTCGCACTCTCATTTTTATTTTTTCTCTCTCTCTCGCTTTTCTTTTTTTTCTCTCTCTCTCTTTTTCTTTTCCCTCTCACTCTCTTTGTACTTTTTTTTCTCTCACTTTTCTTTTTTCCCCTCTTTTTTCTTTTTTTTCTCTCTCTTTATTTTCGTTATTTTTCTCTCCCTTTTTGCTTTTTTTCTCTCTCGCTCTTTTTTCTTTCCTCTCGCACTCTCATTTTTTTTTCTCTCTCTCATTTTTCTTTTTTTCTCTCTTTTTTCCTTTTTTTCTCTCTCTCTCTTTTTCGATTTTTTCTCTCCTTTTTTCTTTTTTTTCCTCTCTCGCTCTTTTTTCTTTCCTCTCGCACTCTCTTTGTACTTTTTTCTCTCTCACTTTTCTTTTTTTTCTCTCTTTTTTCTTTTTTCTCTCCCTTTTTTCTTTTTTTTCTCTCGCTCTTTTTTCTTTCCTCTCGCACTCATTTTTCTTTTTTCTCTCTCTCTCATTTTTCTTTTTTTCTCTTTTTTCCTTTTTTATCTCTCTCTCTTTTTTCGTTTTTTCTCTCTTTTTTCTTAATTTCTGTCTTTTTTTCGTTTTTTTCCTCTCTCTCTCTTTTTTCTTTCCTCTCGCACTCTCATTTTTCTTTTTTCTCTCTCTCTCGCTTTTCTTTTTTTTCTCTCTCGCTCTTTTTTCTTTCCTCTCGCACTCTCATTTTTCGTTTTTCTCTCTCTCTCGCTTTACTTTTTTTCTCTCTTTTTTCCTTTTCTCCTCTTTTTTTTCGTTTTTTTCTCTCCCTTTTTTCTTTTTTTTTCTCTCGCTCTTTTTTCTTTCCTCTCGCACTCATTTTTCTTTTTTCTCTCTCTCTCGCTTTTCTTTTTTTCTCTCTTTTTTCCTTTTCTCCTCTTTTTTCGTTTTTTTCTCTCCTTTTTCTTTTTTTTCCTCTCTCGCTCTTTTTTCTTTCCTCTCGCACTCTCATTTTTCTTTTTTCTCTCTCTCTCGCTTTTCTTTTTTTCTCTTTCTCTCTTTTTTATTTTCTCTCTCACTCTCTTTGTTCTTTTTTCTCTCTTTCACTGTTCTTTTTTTTTCTCCCTTTTTTCTTTTTTTCTCTCTTTTTTCTTTTTTTCTCCCTTTTTTCCTTTTTTCTCTCTCTTTATTTTCGTTATTTTTCTCTCCCTTTTTGCTTTTTTTCTCTCTCGCTCTTTTTTCTTTCCTCTCGCACTCTCATTTTTCATTTTTCTCTCTGTTTTCCTTTTTTTCTCTCTCTCTCTTTTTCGATTTTTTCTCTCCCTTTTTTCTTTTTTTTTCTCTCTCGCTCTTTTTTCTTTCCTCTCGCACTCTCATTTTTTTTCTCTCTCTCATTTTTCTTTTTTCGCTCTTTTTTCCTTTTTTTCTCTCTCTTTTTCGATTTTTTTCTCTCCCTTTTTTCTTTTTTTTCCTTTCTCGCTCTTTTTTCTGTCCTCTCGCACTCTCATTTTTCTTTTTTCTCTCTCTCTCGCTTTTCTTTTTTTTCTCTCTCTCTCTTTTTTCTTTTCTCTCTCACTCTCTTTGTACTTTTTTCTCTCTCACTTTTCTTTTTTTTCTCTCTTTTTTCTTTTTTCTCTCCCTTTTTTCTTTTTTTTCTCTCTCGCTCTTTTTTCTTTCCTCTCGCACTCTCATTTTTCTTTTTTCTCTCTTTTTTCCTTTTTTTCTCTCTCTCTCTTTTTCGATTTTTTCTCTCCCTTTTTTCTTTTTTTCCCTCTCTCGCTCTTTTTTCTTTCCTCTCGCACTCTCATTTTTCTTTTTTCTCTCTCTCTCGCTTTTCTTTTTTTTTCTCTCTCTCTTTTTTCTTTTCTCTCTCACTCTCTTTGTACTTTTTTCTCTCTCACTTTTCTTTTTTTTCTCTCTTTTTTCTTTTTTCTCTCCCTTTTTTCTTTTTATTCTCTCTCGCTCTTTTTTCTTTCCTCTCGCACTCTCATTTTTATTTTTTCTCTCTCTCTCGCTTTTCTTTTTTTTCTCTCTCTCTCTTTTTCTTTTCCCTCTCACTCTCTTTGTACTTTTTTTTCTCTCACTTTTCTTTTTTCCCCTCTTTTTTCTTTTTTTTCTCTCTCTTTATTTTCGTTATTTTTCTCTCCCTTTTTGCTTTTTTTCTCTCTCGCTCTTTTTTCTTTCCTCTCGCACTCTCATTTTTTTTTCTCTCTCTCATTTTTCTTTTTTTCTCTCTTTTTTCCTTTTTTTCTCTCTCTCCCTTTTTTCTTTTTTTTCTCTCGCTCTTTTTTCTTTCCTCTCGCACTCATTTTTCTTTTTTCTCTCTCTCTCATTTTTCTTTTTTTCTCTTTTTTCCTTTTTTATCTCTCTCTCTTTTTTCGTTTTTTCTCTCTTTTTTCTTAATTTCTGTCTTTTTTTCGTTTTTTTCCTCTCTCTCTCTTTTTTCTTTCCTCTCGCACTCTCATTTTTCTTTTTTCTCTCTCTCTCGCTTTTCTTTTTTTTCTCTCTCGCTCTTTTTTCTTTCCTCTCGCACTCTCATTTTTCGTTTTTCTCTCTCTCTCGCTTTACTTTTTTTCTCTCTTTTTTCCTTTTCTCCTCTTTTTTTTCGTTTTTTTCTCTCCCTTTTTTATTTTTTTTTCTCTCGCTCTTTTTTCTTTCCTCTCGCACTCATTTTTCTTTTTTCTCTCTCTCTCGCTTTTCTTTTTTTCTCTCTTTTTTCCTTTTCTCCTCTTTTTTCGTTTTTTTCTCTCCTTTTTCTTTTTTTTCCTCTCTCGCTCTTTTTTCTTTCCTCTCGCACTCTCATTTTTCTTTTTTCTCTCTCTCTCGCTTTTCTTTTTTTCTCTTTCTCTCTTTTTTATTTTCTCTCTCACTCTCTTTGTTCTTTTTTCTCTCTTTCACTGTTCTTTTTTTTTCTCCCTTTTTTCTTTTTTTCTCTCTTTTTTCTTTTTTTCTCCCTTTTTTCCTTTTTTCTCTCTCTTTATTTTCGTTATTTTTCTCTCCCTTTTTGCTTTTTTTCTCTCTCGCTCTTTTTTCTTTCCTCTCGCACTCTCATTTTTCATTTTTCTCTCTGTTTTCCTTTTTTTCTCTCTCTCTCTTTTTCGATTTTTTCTCTCCCTTTTTTCTTTTTTTTTCTCTCTCGCTCTTTTTTCTTTCCTCTCGCACTCTCATTTTTTTTCTCTCTCTCATTTTTCTTTTTTCGCTCTTTTTTCCTTTTTTTCTCTCTCTTTTTCGATTTTTTTCTCTCCCTTTTTTCTTTTTTTTCCTTTCTCGCTCTTTTTTCTGTCCTCTCGCACTCTCATTTTTCTTTTTTCTCTCTCTCTCGCTTTTCTTTTTTTTCTCTCTCTCTCTTTTTTCTTTTCTCTCTCACTCTCTTTGTACTTTTTTCTCTCTCACTTTTCTTTTTTTTCTCTCTTTTTTCTTTTTTCTCTCCCTTTTTTCTTTTTTTTCTCTCTCGCTCTTTTTTCTTTCCTCTCGCACTCTCATTTTTCTTTTTTCTCTCTTTTTTCCTTTTTTTCTCTCTCTCTCTTTTTCGATTTTTTCTCTCCCTTTTTTCTTTTTTTCCCTCTCTCGCTCTTTTTTCTTTCCTCTCGCACTCTCATTTTTCTTTTTTCTCTCTCTCGCTTTTCTTTTTTTTTCTCTCTCTCTTTTTTCTTTTCTCTCTCACTCTCTTTGTACTTTTTTCTCTCTCACTTTTCTTTTTTTTCTCTCTTTTTTCTTTTTTCTCTCCCTTTTTTCTTTTTATTCTCTCTCGCTCTTTTTTCTTTCCTCTCGCACTCTCATTTTTATTTTTTCTCTCTCTCTCGCTTTTCTTTTTTTTCTCTCTCTCTCTTTTTCTTTTCCCTCTCACTCTCTTTGTACTTTTTTTTCTCTCACTTTTCTTTTTTCCCCTCTTTTTTCTTTTTTTTCTCTCTCTTTATTTTCGTTATTTTTCTCTCCCTTTTTGCTTTTTTTCTCTCTCGCTCTTTTTTCTTTCCTCTCGCACTCTCATTTTTTTTTCTCTCTCTCATTTTTCTTTTTTTCTCTCTTTTTTCCTTTTTTTCTCTCTCTCTCTTTTTCGATTTTTTCTCTCCTTTTTTCTTTTTTTTCCTCTCTCGCTCTTTTTTCTTTCCTCTCGCACTCTCTTTGTACTTTTTTCTCTCTCACTTTTCTTTTTTTTCTCTCTTTTTTCTTTTTTCTCTCCCTTTTTTCTTTTTTTTCTCTCGCTCTTTTTTCTTTCCTCTCGCACTCATTTTTCTTTTTTCTCTCTCTCTCATTTTTCTTTTTTTCTCTTTTTTCCTTTTTTATCTCTCTCTCTTTTTTCGTTTTTTCTCTCTTTTTTCTTAATTTCTGTCTTTTTTTCGTTTTTTTCCTCTCTCTCTCTTTTTTCTTTCCTCTCGCACTCTCATTTTTCTTTTTTCTCTCTCTCTCGCTTTTCTTTTTTTTCTCTCTCGCTCTTTTTTCTTTCCTCTCGCACTCTCATTTTTCGTTTTTCTCTCTCTCTCGCTTTACTTTTTTTCTCTCTTTTTTCCTTTTCTCCTCTTTTTTTTCGTTTTTTTCTCTCCCTTTTTTATTTTTTTTTCTCTCGCTCTTTTTTCTTTCCTCTCGCACTCATTTTTCTTTTTTCTCTCTCTCTCGCTTTTCTTTTTTTCTCTCTTTTTTCCTTTTCTCCTCTTTTTTCGTTTTTTTCTCTCCTTTTTCTTTTTTTTCCTCTCTCGCTCTTTTTTCTTTCCTCTCGCACTCTCATTTTTATTTTTTCTCTCTCTCTCGCTTTTCTTTTTTTCTCTCTCTGTCTTTTTTCTTTTCCCTCTCACTCTCCTTGTACTTTTTTCTCTCTCACTTTTCTTTTTTCCCCTCGTTTTTCTTTTTTTCTCTCCCTTTTTTCTTTTTTTTTCTCTCTCGCTAATTTTTCTTTCCTCTCGCACTCTCATTTTTCTTTTCTCTCTCTCTCTCGCTTTTCTTTTTTTCTCTTTCTCTCTTTTTTATTTTCTCTCTCACTCTCTTTGTTCTTTTTTCTCTCTTTCACTGTTCTTTTTTTTTCTCCCTTTTTTCTTTTTTTCTCTCTTTTTTCTTTTTTTCTCCCTTTTTTCCTTTTTTCTCTCTCTTTATTTTCGTTATTTTTCTCTCCCTTTTTGCTTTTTTTCTCTCTCGCTCTTTTTTCTTTCCTCTCGCACTCTCATTTTTCATTTTTCTCTCTTTTTTCCTTTTTTTCTCTCTCTCTCTTTTTCGATTTTTTCTCTCCCTTTTTTCTTTTTTTTTCTCTCTCGCTCTTTTTTCTTTTCTCTCGCACTCTCATTTTTTTTCTCTCTCTCATTTTTCATTTTTTTCTCTTTTTTCCTTTTTTTCTCTCACTTTTTCGATTTTTTCTCTCCCTTTTTTCTTTTTTTTCCTTTCTCGCTCTTTTTTCTGTCCTCTCGCACTCTCATTTTTCTTTTTTCTCTCTCTCTCGCTTTTCTTTTTTTTTTTCTCTCTCTCTCTCTCTTTTTTCTTTTCTCTGTCACTCTCTTTGTACTTTTTTCTCTCTCACTTTTCTTTTTTTTCTCTCTTTTTTCTTTTTTCTCTCCCTTTTTTCTTTTTTTTCCTCTCTCGCTCTTTTTTCTTTCCTCTCGCACTCTCATTTTTCGTTTTTTCTCTCTCTCGCTTTTCTTTTTTCTCTCTTTTTTCCTTTTCTCCTCTTTTTTGTCGTTTTTTTCTCTCCCTTTTTTCTTTTTTTTTCTCTCGCTCTTTTTTCTTTCCTCTCGCACTCATTTTTCTTTTTTCTCTCTCTCTCGCTTTTCTTTTTTTCTCTCTTTTTTCCTTTTCTCCTCTTTTTTTCGTTTTTTTCTCTCCTTTTTTCTTTTTTTCCTCTCTCGCTCTTTTTTCTTTCCTCTCGCACTCTCATTTTTATTTTTTCTCTCTCTCTCGCTTTTCTTTTTTTTCTCTCTGTCTCTTTTTTCTTTTCCCTCTCACTCTCTTTGTACTTTTTTCTCTCTCACTTTTCTTTTTTCCCCTCTTTTTTCTTTTTTTCTCTCTCGTTATTTTCGTTATTTTTCTCTCCCTTTTTGCTTTTTTTCTCTCTCGCTCTTTTTTCTTTCCTCTCGCACTCTCATTTTTCTTTTTTCTCTCTCTCTCGCTTTTCATTTTTTCCTCTCTCTCTTTTTTCTTTTCTCTCTTTTTCTTTTCTCTCTTTTTTCTCTCGTTTTTCTTAATTTCTGTGTCTTTTTTTCGTTTTTTTCCTCTCTCGCTCTTTTTTCTTTCCTCTCGCACTCTCATTTTTCTTTTTTCTCTCTCTCTCGCTTTTCTTTTTTTTTCTCTCTCTCGCTTTTCTTTTTTTTCTCTCTCTCTCTTTTTTCTTTTCTCTCTCACTCTCTTTGTACTTTTTTCTATCTCACTTTTCTTTTTTTTCTCCCTTTTTTCTTTTTTCTCTCCTTTTTTCTTTTTTTCTCTCTCGCTCTTTTTTCTTTCCTCTCGCACTCTCATTTTTCTTTTTTCTCTGTCTCTCGCTTTTCTTTTTTTCTCTCTTTTTTCCTTTTCTCCTCTTTTTTTTCGTTTTTTTCTCTCCTTTTTTCTTTTTTTCCTCTCTCGCTCTTTATTCTTTCCTCTCGCACTCTCATTTTTTTTCTCTCTCTCATTTTTCTTTTTTTTCAATCTTTTTTCCTTTTTTTCTCTCTCTCTCTTTTTCGATTTTTTCTCTCCCTTTTTTCTTTTTTTTCCTCTTTCGCTCTTTTTTCTTTCCTCTCGCACTCTCATTTTTCTTTTTTCTCTCTCTCTCGCTTTTCTCTTTTTCTCTTTCTCTCTTTTTTATTTTCTCTCTCACTCTCTTTGTTCTTTTTTCTCTCTTTCACTTTTCTTTTTTTTTTCCCTTTTTTCTTTTTATCTCTCTTTTTTCTTTTTTTCTCCCTTTTTTCCTTTTTTCTCTCTTTATTTTCGTTATTTTTCTCTCCCTTTTTGCTTTTTTTCTCTCTCGCTCTTTTTCGATTTTTTCTCTCCTTTTTTCTTTTTTTTCCTCTCTCGCTCTTTTTTCTGTCCTCTCGCGCTCTCATTTTTCTTTTTTCTCTCTCTCTCGCTTTTCTTTTTTTCTCTCTCTCTCTTTTTTCTTTTCTCTCTCACTCTCTTTGTACTTTTTTCTCTCTCACTTTTCTTTTTCCCCTCATTTTTCTTTTTTTCTTTCCCTTTTTTCTTTTTTTTTCTCTCTCGCTAATTTTTCTTTCCTCTCGCACTCTCATTTTTCTTTTTTCTCTCTCTCTCGCTTTTCTTTTTTTCTCTTTCTCTCTTTTTTATTTTCTCTCTCACTCTCTTTGTTCTTTTTTCTCTCTTTCACTGTTCTTTTTTTTTCTCCCTTTTTTCTTTTTTTCTCTCTTTTTTCTTTTTTTCTCCCTTTTTTCCTTTTTTCTCTCTCTTTATTTTCGTTATTTTTCTCTCCCTTTTTGCTTTTTTTCTCTCTCGCTCTTTTTTCTTTCCTCTCGCACTCTCATTTTTCATTTTTCTCTCTGTTTTCCTTTTTTTCTCTCTCTCTCTTTTTCGATTTTTTCTCTCCCTTTTTTCTTTTTTTTTCTCTCTCGCTCTTTTTTCTTTCCTCTCGCACTCTCATTTTTTTTCTCTCTCTCATTTTTCTTTTTTCGCTCTTTTTTCCTTTTTTTCTCTCTCTTTTTCGATTTTTTTCTCTCCCTTTTTTCTTTTTTTTCCTTTCTCGCTCTTTTTTCTGTCCTCTCGCACTCTCATTTTTCTTTTTTCTCTCTCTCTCGCTTTTCTTTTTTTTCTCTCTCTCTCTTTTTTCTTTTCTCTCTCACTCTCTTTGTACTTTTTTCTCTCTCACTTTTCTTTTTTTTCTCTCTTTTTTCTTTTTTCTCTCCCTTTTTTCTTTTTTTTCTCTCTCGCTCTTTTTTCTTTCCTCTCGCACTCTCATTTTTCTTTTTTCTCTCTTTTTTCCTTTTTTTCTCTCTCTCTCTTTTTCGATTTTTTCTCTCCCTTTTTTCTTTTTTTCCCTCTCTCGCTCTTTTTTCTTTCCTCTCGCACTCTCATTTTTCTTTTTTCTCTCTCTCTCGCTTTTCTTTTTTTTTCTCTCTCTCTTTTTTCTTTTCTCTCTCACTCTCTTTGTACTTTTTTCTCTCTCACTTTTCTTTTTTTTCTCTCTTTTTTCTTTTTTCTCTCCCTTTTTTCTTTTTATTCTCTCTCGCTCTTTTTTCTTTCCTCTCGCACTCTCATTTTTATTTTTTCTCTCTCTCTCGCTTTTCTTTTTTTTCTCTCTCTCTCTTTTTCTTTTCCCTCTCACTCTCTTTGTACTTTTTTTTCTCTCACTTTTCTTTTTTCCCCTCTTTTTTCTTTTTTTTCTCTCTCTTTATTTTCGTTATTTTTCTCTCCCTTTTTGCTTTTTTTCTCTCTCGCTCTTTTTTCTTTCCTCTCGCACTCTCATTTTTTTTTCTCTCTCTCATTTTTCTTTTTTTCTCTCTTTTTTCTTTTTTCTCTCCCTTTTTTCTTTTTATTCTCTCTCGCTCTTTTTTCTTTCCTCTCGCACTCTCATTTTTATTTTTTCTCTCTCTCTCGCTTTTCTTTTTTTTCTCTCTCTCTCTTTTTCTTTTCCCTCTCACTCTCTTTGTACTTTTTTTTCTCTCACTTTTCTTTTTTCCCCTCTTTTTTCTTTTTTTTCTCTCTCTTTATTTTCGTTATTTTTCTCTCCCTTTTTGCTTTTTTTCTCTCTCGCTCTTTTTTCTTTCCTCTCGCACTCTCATTTTTTTTTCTCTCTCTCATTTTTCTTTTTTTCTCTCTTTTTTCCTTTTTTTCTCTCTCTCTCTTTTTCGATTTTTTCTCTCCTTTTTTCTTTTTTTTCCTCTCTCGCTCTTTTTTCTTTCCTCTCGCACTCTCTTTGTACTTTTTTCTCTCTCACTTTTCTTTTTTTTCTCTCTTTTTTCTTTTTTCTCTCCCTTTTTTCTTTTTTTTCTCTCGCTCTTTTTTCTTTCCTCTCGCACTCATTTTTCTTTTTTCTCTCTCTCTCATTTTTCTTTTTTTCTCTTTTTTCCTTTTTTATCTCTCTCTCTTTTTTCGTTTTTTCTCTCTTTTTTCTTAATTTCTGTCTTTTTTTCGTTTTTTTCCTCTCTCTCTCTTTTTTCTTTCCTCTCGCACTCTCATTTTTCTTTTTTCTCTCTCTCTCGCTTTTCTTTTTTTTCTCTCTCGCTCTTTTTTCTTTCCTCTCGCACTCTCATTTTTCGTTTTTCTCTCTCTCTCGCTTTACTTTTTTTCTCTCTTTTTTCCTTTTCTCCTCTTTTTTTTCGTTTTTTTCTCTCCCTTTTTTCTTTTTTTTTCTCTCGCTCTTTTTTCTTTCCTCTCGCACTCATTTTTCTTTTTTCTCTCTCTCTCGCTTTTCTTTTTTTCTCTCTTTTTTCCTTTTCTCCTCTTTTTTCGTTTTTTTCTCTCCTTTTTCTTTTTTTTCCTCTCTCGCTCTTTTTTCTTTCCTCTCGCACTCTCATTTTTCTTTTTTCTCTCTCTCTCGCTTTTCTTTTTTTCTCTTTCTCTCTTTTTTATTTTCTCTCTCACTCTCTTTGTTCTTTTTTCTCTCTTTCACTGTTCTTTTTTTTTCTCCCTTTTTTCTTTTTTTCTCTCTTTTTTCTTTTTTTCTCCCTTTTTTCCTTTTTTCTCTCTCTTTATTTTCGTTATTTTTCTCTCCCTTTTTGCTTTTTTTCTCTCTCGCTCTTTTTTCTTTCCTCTCGCACTCTCATTTTTCATTTTTCTCTCTGTTTTCCTTTTTTTCTCTCTCTCTCTTTTTCGATTTTTTCTCTCCCTTTTTTCTTTTTTTTTCTCTCTCGCTCTTTTTTCTTTCCTCTCGCACTCTCATTTTTTTTCTCTCTCTCATTTTTCTTTTTTCGCTCTTTTTTCCTTTTTTTCTCTCTCTTTTTCGATTTTTTTCTCTCCCTTTTTTCTTTTTTTTCCTTTCTCGCTCTTTTTTCTGTCCTCTCGCACTCTCATTTTTCTTTTTTCTCTCTCTCTCGCTTTTCTTTTTTTTCTCTCTCTCTCTTTTTTCTTTTCTCTCTCACTCTCTTTGTACTTTTTTCTCTCTCACTTTTCTTTTTTTTCTCTCTTTTTTCTTTTTTCTCTCCCTTTTTTCTTTTTTTTCTCTCTCGCTCTTTTTTCTTTCCTCTCGCACTCTCATTTTTCTTTTTTCTCTCTTTTTTCCTTTTTTTCTCTCTCTCTCTTTTTCGATTTTTTCTCTCCCTTTTTTCTTTTTTTCCCTCTCTCGCTCTTTTTTCTTTCCTCTCGCACTCTCATTTTTCTTTTTTCTCTCTCTCTCGCTTTTCTTTTTTTTTCTCTCTCTCTTTTTTCTTTTCTCTCTCACTCTCTTTGTACTTTTTTCTCTCTCACTTTTCTTTTTTTTCTCTCTTTTTTCTTTTTTCTCTCCCTTTTTTCTTTTTATTCTCTCTCGCTCTTTTTTCTTTCCTCTCGCACTCTCATTTTTATTTTTTCTCTCTCTCTCGCTTTTCTTTTTTTTCTCTCTCTCTCTTTTTCTTTTCCCTCTCACTCTCTTTGTACTTTTTTTTCTCTCACTTTTCTTTTTTCCCCTCTTTTTTCTTTTTTTTCTCTCTCTTTATTTTCGTTATTTTTCTCTCCCTTTTTGCTTTTTTTCTCTCTCGCTCTTTTTTCTTTCCTCTCGCACTCTCATTTTTTTTTCTCTCTCTCATTTTTCTTTTTTTCTCTCTTTTTTCCTTTTTTTCTCTCTCTCTCTTTTTCGATTTTTTCTCTCCTTTTTTCTTTTTTTTCCTCTCTCGCTCTTTTTTCTTTCCTCTCGCACTCTCTTTGTACTTTTTTCTCTCTCACTTTTCTTTTTTTTCTCTCTTTTTTCTTTTTTCTCTCCCTTTTTTCTTTTTTTTCTCTCGCTCTTTTTTCTTTCCTCTCGCACTCATTTTTCTTTTTTCTCTCTCTCTCATTTTTCTTTTTTTCTCTTTTTTCCTTTTTTATCTCTCTCTCTTTTTTCGTTTTTTCTCTCTTTTTTCTTAATTTCTGTCTTTTTTTCGTTTTTTTCCTCTCTCTCTCTTTTTTCTTTCCTCTCGCACTCTCATTTTTCTTTTTTCTCTCTCTCTCGCTTTTCTTTTTTTTCTCTCTCGCTCTTTTTTCTTTCCTCTCGCACTCTCATTTTTCGTTTTTCTCTCTCTCTCGCTTTACTTTTTTTCTCTCTTTTTTCCTTTTCTCCTCTTTTTTTTCGTTTTTTTCTCTCCCTTTTTTATTTTTTTTTCTCTCGCTCTTTTTTCTTTCCTCTCGCACTCATTTTTCTTTTTTCTCTCTCTCTCGCTTTTCTTTTTTTCTCTCTTTTTTCCTTTTCTCCTCTTTTTTCGTTTTTTTCTCTCCTTTTTCTTTTTTTTCCTCTCTCGCTCTTTTTTCTTTCCTCTCGCACTCTCATTTTTATTTTTTCTCTCTCTCTCGCTTTTCTTTTTTTCTCTCTCTGTCTTTTTTCTTTTCCCTCTCACTCTCCTTGTACTTTTTTCTCTCTCACTTTTCTTTTTTCCCCTCGTTTTTCTTTTTTTCTCTCCCTTTTTTCTTTTTTTTTCTCTCTCGCTAATTTTTCTTTCCTCTCGCACTCTCATTTTTCTTTTCTCTCTCTCTCTCGCTTTTCTTTTTTTCTCTTTCTCTCTTTTTTATTTTCTCTCTCACTCTCTTTGTTCTTTTTTCTCTCTTTCACTGTTCTTTTTTTTTCTCCCTTTTTTCTTTTTTTCTCTCTTTTTTCTTTTTTTCTCCCTTTTTTCCTTTTTTCTCTCTCTTTATTTTCGTTATTTTTCTCTCCCTTTTTGCTTTTTTTCTCTCTCGCTCTTTTTTCTTTCCTCTCGCACTCTCATTTTTCATTTTTCTCTCTTTTTTCCTTTTTTTCTCTCTCTCTCTTTTTCGATTTTTTCTCTCCCTTTTTTCTTTTTTTTTCTCTCTCGCTCTTTTTTCTTTTCTCTCGCACTCTCATTTTTTTTCTCTCTCTCATTTTTCATTTTTTTCTCTTTTTTCCTTTTTTTCTCTCACTTTTTCGATTTTTTCTCTCCCTTTTTTCTTTTTTTTCCTTTCTCGCTCTTTTTTCTGTCCTCTCGCACTCTCATTTTTCTTTTTTCTCTCTCTCTCGCTTTTCTTTTTTTTTTTCTCTCTCTCTCTCTCTTTTTTCTTTTCTCTGTCACTCTCTTTGTACTTTTTTCTCTCTCACTTTTCTTTTTTTTCTCTCTTTTTTCTTTTTTCTCTCCCTTTTTTCTTTTTTTTCCTCTCTCGCTCTTTTTTCTTTCCTCTCGCACTCTCATTTTTCGTTTTTTCTCTCTCTCGCTTTTCTTTTTTCTCTCTTTTTTCCTTTTCTCCTCTTTTTTGTCGTTTTTTTCTCTCCCTTTTTTCTTTTTTTTTCTCTCGCTCTTTTTTCTTTCCTCTCGCACTCATTTTTCTTTTTTCTCTCTCTCTCGCTTTTCTTTTTTTCTCTCTTTTTTCCTTTTCTCCTCTTTTTTTCGTTTTTTTCTCTCCTTTTTTCTTTTTTTCCTCTCTCGCTCTTTTTTCTTTCCTCTCGCACTCTCATTTTTATTTTTTCTCTCTCTCTCGCTTTTCTTTTTTTTCTCTCTGTCTCTTTTTTCTTTTCCCTCTCACTCTCTTTGTACTTTTTTCTCTCTCACTTTTCTTTTTTCCCCTCTTTTTTCTTTTTTTCTCTCTCGTTATTTTCGTTATTTTTCTCTCCCTTTTTGCTTTTTTTCTCTCTCGCTCTTTTTTCTTTCCTCTCGCACTCTCATTTTTCTTTTTTCTCTCTCTCTCGCTTTTCATTTTTTCCTCTCTCTCTTTTTTCTTTTCTCTCTTTTTCTTTTCTCTCTTTTTTCTCTCGTTTTTCTTAATTTCTGTGTCTTTTTTTCGTTTTTTTCCTCTCTCGCTCTTTTTTCTTTCCTCTCGCACTCTCATTTTTCTTTTTTCTCTCTCTCTCGCTTTTCTTTTTTTTTCTCTCTCTCGCTTTTCTTTTTTTTCTCTCTCTCTCTTTTTTCTTTTCTCTCTCACTCTCTTTGTACTTTTTTCTATCTCACTTTTCTTTTTTTTCTCCCTTTTTTCTTTTTTCTCTCCTTTTTTCTTTTTTTCTCTCTCGCTCTTTTTTCTTTCCTCTCGCACTCTCATTTTTCTTTTTTCTCTGTCTCTCGCTTTTCTTTTTTTCTCTCTTTTTTCCTTTTCTCCTCTTTTTTTTCGTTTTTTTCTCTCCTTTTTTCTTTTTTTCCTCTCTCGCTCTTTATTCTTTCCTCTCGCACTCTCATTTTTTTTCTCTCTCTCATTTTTCTTTTTTTTCAATCTTTTTTCCTTTTTTTCTCTCTCTCTCTTTTTCGATTTTTTCTCTCCCTTTTTTCTTTTTTTTCCTCTTTCGCTCTTTTTTCTTTCCTCTCGCACTCTCATTTTTCTTTTTTCTCTCTCTCTCGCTTTTCTCTTTTTCTCTTTCTCTCTTTTTTATTTTCTCTCTCACTCTCTTTGTTCTTTTTTCTCTCTTTCACTTTTCTTTTTTTTTTCCCTTTTTTCTTTTTATCTCTCTTTTTTCTTTTTTTCTCCCTTTTTTCCTTTTTTCTCTCTTTATTTTCGTTATTTTTCTCTCCCTTTTTGCTTTTTTTCTCTCTCGCTCTTTTTCGATTTTTTCTCTCCTTTTTTCTTTTTTTTCCTCTCTCGCTCTTTTTTCTGTCCTCTCGCGCTCTCATTTTTCTTTTTTCTCTCTCTCTCGCTTTTCTTTTTTTCTCTCTCTCTCTTTTTTCTTTTCTCTCTCACTCTCTTTGTACTTTTTTCTCTCTCACTTTTCTTTTTCCCCTCATTTTTCTTTTTTTCTTTCCCTTTTTTCTTTTTTTTTCTCTCTCGCTAATTTTTCTTTCCTCTCGCACTCTCATTTTTCTTTTTTCTCTCTCTCTCGCTTTTCTTTTTTTCTCTTTCTCTCTTTTTTATTTTCTCTCTCACTCTCTTTGTTCTTTTTTCTCTCTTTCACTGTTCTTTTTTTTTCTCCCTTTTTTCTTTTTTTCTCTCTTTTTTCTTTTTTTCTCCCTTTTTTCCTTTTTTCTCTCTCTTTATTTTCGTTATTTTTCTCTCCCTTTTTGCTTTTTTTCTCTCTCGCTCTTTTTTCTTTCCTCTCGCACTCTCATTTTTCATTTTTCTCTCTGTTTTCCTTTTTTTCTCTCTCTCTCTTTTTCGATTTTTTCTCTCCCTTTTTTCTTTTTTTTTCTCTCTCGCTCTTTTTTCTTTCCTCTCGCACTCTCATTTTTTTTCTCTCTCTCATTTTTCTTTTTTCGCTCTTTTTTCCTTTTTTTCTCTCTCTTTTTCGATTTTTTTCTCTCCCTTTTTTCTTTTTTTTCCTTTCTCGCTCTTTTTTCTGTCCTCTCGCACTCTCATTTTTCTTTTTTCTCTCTCTCTCGCTTTTCTTTTTTTTCTCTCTCTCTCTTTTTTCTTTTCTCTCTCACTCTCTTTGTACTTTTTTCTCTCTCACTTTTCTTTTTTTTCTCTCTTTTTTCTTTTTTCTCTCCCTTTTTTCTTTTTTTTCTCTCTCGCTCTTTTTTCTTTCCTCTCGCACTCTCATTTTTCTTTTTTCTCTCTTTTTTCCTTTTTTTCTCTCTCTCTCTTTTTCGATTTTTTCTCTCCCTTTTTTCTTTTTTTCCCTCTCTCGCTCTTTTTTCTTTCCTCTCGCACTCTCATTTTTCTTTTTTCTCTCTCTCTCGCTTTTCTTTTTTTTTCTCTCTCTCTTTTTTCTTTTCTCTCTCACTCTCTTTGTACTTTTTTCTCTCTCACTTTTCTTTTTTTTCTCTCTTTTTTCTTTTTTCTCTCCCTTTTTTCTTTTTATTCTCTCTCGCTCTTTTTTCTTTCCTCTCGCACTCTCATTTTTATTTTTTCTCTCTCTCTCGCTTTTCTTTTTTTTCTCTCTCTCTCTTTTTCTTTTCCCTCTCACTCTCTTTGTACTTTTTTTTCTCTCACTTTTCTTTTTTCCCCTCTTTTTTCTTTTTTTTCTCTCTCTTTATTTTCGTTATTTTTCTCTCCCTTTTTGCTTTTTTTCTCTCTCGCTCTTTTTTCTTTCCTCTCGCACTCTCATTTTTTTTTCTCTCTCTCATTTTTCTTTTTTTCTCTCTTTTTTCCTTTTTTTCTCTCTCTCTCTTTTTCGATTTTTTCTCTCCTTTTTTCTTTTTTTTCCTCTCTCGCTCTTTTTTCTTTCCTCTCGCACTCTCTTTGTACTTTTTTCTCTCTCACTTTTCTTTTTTTTCTCTCTTTTTTCTTTTTTCTCTCCCTTTTTTCTTTTTTTTCTCTCGCTCTTTTTTCTTTCCTCTCGCACTCATTTTTCTTTTTTCTCTCTCTCTCATTTTTCTTTTTTTCTCTTTTTTCCTTTTTTATCTCTCTCTCTTTTTTCGTTTTTTCTCTCTTTTTTCTTAATTTCTGTCTTTTTTTCGTTTTTTTCCTCTCTCTCTCTTTTTTCTTTCCTCTCGCACTCTCATTTTTCTTTTTTCTCTCTCTCTCGCTTTTCTTTTTTTTCTCTCTCGCTCTTTTTTCTTTCCTCTCGCACTCTCATTTTTCGTTTTTCTCTCTCTCTCGCTTTACTTTTTTTCTCTCTTTTTTCCTTTTCTCCTCTTTTTTTTCGTTTTTTTCTCTCCCTTTTTTATTTTTTTTTCTCTCGCTCTTTTTTCTTTCCTCTCGCACTCATTTTTCTTTTTTCTCTCTCTCTCGCTTTTCTTTTTTTCTCTCTTTTTTCCTTTTCTCCTCTTTTTTCGTTTTTTTCTCTCCTTTTTCTTTTTTTTCCTCTCTCGCTCTTTTTTCTTTCCTCTCGCACTCTCATTTTTATTTTTTCTCTCTCTCTCGCTTTTCTTTTTTTCTCTCTCTGTCTTTTTTCTTTTCCCTCTCACTCTCCTTGTACTTTTTTCTCTCTCACTTTTCTTTTTTCCCCTCGTTTTTCTTTTTTTCTCTCCCTTTTTTCTTTTTTTTTCTCTCTCGCTAATTTTTCTTTCCTCTCGCACTCTCATTTTTCTTTTCTCTCTCCCTCTCGCTTTTCTTTTTTTCTCTTTCTCTCTTTTTTATTTTCTCTCTCACTCTCTTTGTTCTTTTTTCTCTCTTTCACTGTTCTTTTTTTTTCTCCCTTTTTTCTTTTTTTCTCTCTTTTTTCTTTTTTTCTCCCTTTTTTCCTTTTTTCTCTCTCTTTATTTTCGTTATTTTTCTCTCCCTTTTTGCTTTTTTTCTCTCTCGCTCTTTTTTCTTTCCTCTCGCACTCTCATTTTTCATTTTTCTCTCTTTTTTCCTTTTTTTCTCTCTCTCTCTTTTTCGATTTTTTCTCTCCCTTTTTTCTTTTTTTTTCTCTCTCGCTCTTTTTTCTTTTCTCTCGCACTCTCATTTTTTTTCTCTCTCTCATTTTTCATTTTTTTCTCTTTTTTCCTTTTTTTCTCTCACTTTTTCGATTTTTTCTCTCCCTTTTTTCTTTTTTTTCCTTTCTCGCTCTTTTTTCTGTCCTCTCGCACTCTCATTTTTCTTTTTTCTCTCTCTCTCGCTTTTCTTTTTTTTTTTCTCTCTCTCTCTCTCTTTTTTCTTTTCTCTGTCACTCTCTTTGTACTTTTTTCTCTCTCACTTTTCTTTTTTTTCTCTCTTTTTTCTTTTTTCTCTCCCTTTTTTCTTTTTTTTCCTCTCTCGCTCTTTTTTCTTTCCTCTCGCACTCTCATTTTTCGTTTTTTCTCTCTCTCGCTTTTCTTTTTTCTCTCTTTTTTCCTTTTCTCCTCTTTTTTGTCGTTTTTTTCTCTCCCTTTTTTCTTTTTTTTTCTCTCGCTCTTTTTTCTTTCCTCTCGCACTCATTTTTCTTTTTTCTCTCTCTCTCGCTTTTCTTTTTTTCTCTCTTTTTTCCTTTTCTCCTCTTTTTTTCGTTTTTTTCTCTCCTTTTTTCTTTTTTTCCTCTCTCGCTCTTTTTTCTTTCCTCTCGCACTCTCATTTTTATTTTTTCTCTCTCTCTCGCTTTTCTTTTTTTTCTCTCTGTCTCTTTTTTCTTTTCCCTCTCACTCTCTTTGTACTTTTTTCTCTCTCACTTTTCTTTTTTCCCCTCTTTTTTCTTTTTTTCTCTCTCGTTATTTTCGTTATTTTTCTCTCCCTTTTTGCTTTTTTTCTCTCTCGCTCTTTTTTCTTTCCTCTCGCACTCTCATTTTTCTTTTTTCTCTCTCTCTCGCTTTTCATTTTTTCCTCTCTCTCTTTTTTCTTTTCTCTCTCACTCTCTTTGTACTTTTTTCTCTCTCACTTTTCTTTTTTTTCTCTCTTTTTTCTTTTTTCTCTCCCTTTTTTCTTTTTTTTCTCTCGCTCTTTTTTCTTTCCTCTCGCACTCATTTTTCTTTTTTCTCTCTCTCTGTTTTTTCTTTTTTTCTCTTTTTTCCTTTTTTCTCTCGTTTTTCTTAATTTCTGTGTCTTTTTTTCGTTTTTTTCCTCTCTCGCTCTTTTTTCTTTCCTCTCGCACTCTCATTTTTCTTTTTTCTCTCTCTCTCGCTTTTCTTTTTTTTTCTCTCTCTCGCTTTTCTTTTTTTTCTCTCTCTCTCTTTTTTCTTTTCTCTCTCACTCTCTTTGTACTTTTTTCTATCTCACTTTTCTTTTTTTTCTCCCTTTTTTCTTTTTTCTCTCCTTTTTTCTTTTTTTCTCTCCCGCTCTTTTTTCTTTCCTCTCGCACTCTCATTTTTCTTTTTTCTCTGTCTCTCGCTTTTCTTTTTTTCTCTCTTTTTTCCTTTTCTCCTCTTTTTTTTCGTTTTTTTCTCTCCTTTTTTCTTTTTTTCCTCTCTCGCTCTTTATTCTTTCCTCTCGCACTCTCATTTTTTTTCTCTCTCTCATTTTTCTTTTTTTCAATCTTTTTTCCTTTTTTTCTCTCTCTCTCTTTTTCGATTTTTTCTCTCCCTTTTTTCTTTTTTTTCCTCTTTCGCTCTTTTTTCTTTCCTCTCGCACTCTCATTTTTCTTTTTTCTCTCTCTCTCGCTTTTCTCTTTTTCTCTTTCTCTCTTTTTTATTTTCTCTCTCACTCTCTTTGTTCTTTTTTCTCTCTTTCACTTTTCTTTTTTTTTCTCCCTTTTTTCTTTTTATCTCTCTTTTTTCTTTTTTTCTCCCTTTTTTCCTTTTTTCTCTCTTTATTTTCGTTATTTTTCTCTCCCTTTTTGCTTTTTTTCTCTCTCGCTCTTTTTCGATTTTTTCTCTCCTTTTTTCTTTTTTTTCCTCTCTCGCTCTTTTTTCTGTCCTCTCGCGCTCTCATTTTTCTTTTTTCTCTCTCTCTCGCTTTTCTTTTTTTTCTCTCTCTCTCTTTTTTCTTTTCTCTCTCACTCTCTTTGTACTTTTTTCTCTCTCACTTTTCTTTTTCCCCTCATTTTTCTTTTTTTCTTTCCCTTTTTTCTTTTTTTTTCTCTCTCGCTAATTTTTCTTTCCTCTCGCACTCTCATTTTTCTTTTTTCTCTCTCTCTCGCTTTTCTTTTTTTCTCTTTCTCTCTTTTTTATTTTCTCTCTCACTCTCTTTGTTCTTTTTTCTCTCTTTCACTTTTCTTTTTTTTCTCCCTTTTTTTTCTCTCTTTTTTCTTTTTTTCTCCCTTTTTTCCTTTTTTCTCTCTCTTTATTTTCGTTATTTTTCTCTCCCTTTTTGCTTTTTTTCTCTCTCGCTCTTTTTTCTTTCCTCTCGCACTCTCATTTTTTTTTCTCTCTCTCATTTTTCTTTTTTCTATCTTTTTCCTTTTTTTCTCTCTCTCTCTTTTTCGATTTTTTCTCTCCCTTTTTTCTTTTTTCCTCTCTCGCTCTTTTTTCTGTCCTCTCGCACTCTCATTTTTCTTTTTTCTCTCTCTCTCGCTTTTCTTTTTTTTCTCTCTCTCTCTTTTTTCTTTTCTCTCTCACTCTCTTTGTACTTTTTTCTCTCTCACTTTTCTTTTTTTCTCTCTTTTTTCTTTTTTCTCTCCCTTTTTTCTTTTTTTTCTCTCTCGCTCTTTTTTCTTTCCTCTCGCACTCTCATTTTTCGTTTTTCTCTCTCTCTCGCTTTTCTTTTTTTCTCTCTTTTTTCCTTTTCTCCTCTTTTTTTTCGTTTTTTTCTCTCCCTTTTTTCTTTTTTTTCTCTCGCTCTTTTTTCTTTCCTCTCGCACTCATTTTTCTTTTTTCTCTCTCTCTCGCTTTTCTTTTTTTCTCTCTTTTTTCCTTTTGTCCTCTTTTTTTCGTTTTTTTCTCTCCTTTTTTCTTTTTTTTCCTCTCTCGCTCTTTTTTCTTTCCTCTCGCACTCTCATTTTTATTTTTTCTCTCTCTCTCGCTTTTCTTTTTTTTTCTCTCTCTCTCTTTTTTCTTTTCCCTCTCACTCTCTTTGTACTTTTTTCTCTCTCACTTTTCTTTTTTCCCCTCTTTTTTCTTTTTTTTCTCTCTCTTTATTTTCGTTATTTTTCTCTCCCTTTTGCTTTTTTCTCTCTCGCTCTTTTTTCTTTCCTCTCGCACTCTCATTTTTTTTTCTCTCTCTCATTTTTCTTTTTTTCTCTCTTTTTTCCTTTTTTTCTCTCTCTCTCTTTTCGATTTTTTCTCTACCTTTTTTCTTTTTTTCCCTCTCTCGCTCTTTTTTCTTTCCTCTCGCACTCTCATTTTTCTTTTTTCTCTCTCTCTCGCTTTTCTTTTTTTTTCTCTCTCTCTTTTTTCTTTTCTCTCTCACTCTCTTTGTACTTTTTTCTCTCTCACTTTTCTTTTTTTTCTCTCTTTTTTCTTTTTTCTCTCCCTTTTTTCTTTTTTTTCCTCTCTCGCTCTTTTTTCTTTCCTCTCGCACTCTCATTTTTCTTTTTTCTCTCTCTCTCACTTTTCTTTTTTTCTCCCTCTCATTTTTCTTTTTTCTCCCTTTTTTCTTTTTTTCTCTCTGTCTCTTTTTCGATTTTTTCTCTCCTTTTTTCTTTTTTTTCCTCTCTCGCTCTTTTTTCTGTCCTCTCGCACTCTCATTTTTCTTTTTTCTCTCTCTCTCGCTTTTCTTTTTTTCTCTTTCTCTCTTTTTTATTTTCTCTCTCACTCTCTTTGTTCTTTTTTCTCTCTTTCACTTTTCTTTTTTTTCTCCCTTTTTTTTCTCTCTTTTTTCTTTTTTTCTCCCTTTTTTCCTTTTTTCTCTCTCTTTATTTTCGTTATTTTTCTCTCCCTTTTTGCTTTTTTTCTCTCTCGCTCTTTTTTCTTTCCTCTCGCACTCTCATTTTTTTTTCTCTCTCTCATTTTTCTTTTTTCTATCTTTTTCCTTTTTTTCTCTCTCTCTCTTTTTCGATTTTTTCTCTCCCTTTTTTCTTTTTTCCTCTCTCGCTCTTTTTTCTGTCCTCTCGCACTCTCATTTTTCTTTTTTCTCTCTCTCTCGCTTTTCTTTTTTTTCTCTCTCTCTTTTTTCTTTTCTCTCTCACTCTCTTTGTACTTTTTTCTCTCTCACTTTTCTTTTTTTCTCTCTTTTTTCTTTTTTCTCTCCCTTTTTTCTTTTTTTTCTCTCTCGCTCCTTTTTCTTTCCTCTCGCACTCTCATTTTTCGTTTTTCTCTCTCTCTCGCTTTTCTTTTTTTCTCTCTTTTTTCCTTTTCTCCTCTTTTTTTTCGTTTTTTTCTCTCCCTTTTTTCTTTTTTTTCTCTCGCTCTTTTTTCTTTCCTCTCGCACTCATTTTTCTTTTTTCTCTCTCTCTCGCTTTTCTTTTTTTCTCTCTTTTTTCCTTTTGTCCTCTTTTTTTCGTTTTTTACTCTCCTTTTTTCTTTTTTTTCCTCTCTCGCTCTTTTTTCTTTCCTCTAGCACTCTCATTTTTATTTTTTCTCTCTCTCTCGCTTTTCTTTTTTTTTCTCTCTCTCTCTTTTTTCTTTTCCCTCTCACTCTCTTTGTACTTTTTTCTCTCTCACTTTTCTTTTTTCCCCTCTTTTTTCTTTTTTTTCTCTCTCTTTATTTTCGTTATTTTTCTCTCCCTTTTGCTTTTTTCTCTCTCGCTCTTTTTTCTTTCCTCTCGCACTCTCATTTTTTTTTCTCTCTCTCATTTTTCTTTTTTTCTCTCTTTTTTCCTTTTTTTCTCTCTCTCTCTTTTCGATTTTTTCTCTCCCTTTTTTCTTTTTTTCCCTCTCTCGCTCTTTTTTCTTTCCTCTCGCACTCTCATTTTTCTTTTTTCTCTCTCTCTCGCTTTTCTTTTTTTTTCTCTCTCTCTTTTTTCTTTTCTCTCTCACTCTCTTTGTACTTTTTTCTCTCTCACTTTTCTTTTTTTTCTCTCTTTTTTCTTTTTTCTCTCCCTTTTTTCTTTTTTTCCTCTCTCGCTCTTTTTTCTTTCCTCTCGCACTCTCATTTTTCTTTTTTCTCTCTCTCTCACTTTTCTTTTTTTCTCCCTCTCATTTTTCTTTTTTCTCCCTTTTTTCTTTTTTTCTCTCTGTCTCTTTTTCGATTTTTTCTCTCCTTTTTTCTTTTTTTTCCTCTCTCGCTCTTTTTTCTGTCCTCTCGCACTCTCATTTTTCTTTTTTCTCTCTCTCTCGCTTTTCTTTTTTTTTCTCTCTCTCTCTTTTTTCTTTTCTGTCTCACTCTCTTTGTACTTTTTTCTCTCTCACTTTTCTTTTTTTTCTCTCATTTTTCTTTTTTCTCTCTCTCTCATTTTTCTTTTTTTCTCTTTTTTCCTTTTTTATCTCTCTCTCTTTTTTCGTTTTTTCTCTCTTTTTTCTTAATTTCTGTCTTTTTTTCGTTTTTTTCCTCTCTCTCTCTTTTTTCTTTCCTCTCGCACTCTCATTTTTCTTTTTTCTCTCTCTCTCGCTTTTCTTTTTTTTTCTCTCTCGCTCTTTTTTCTTTCCTCTCGCACTCTCATTTTTCGTTTTTCTCTCTCTCTCGCTTTACTTTTTTTTCTCTCTTTTTTCCTTTTCTCCTCTTTTTTTCGTTTTTTTCTCTCCCTTTTTTCTTTTTTTTTCTCTCGCTCTTTTTTCTTTCCTCTCGCACTCATTTTTCTTTTTTCTCTCTCTCTCGCTTTTCTTTTTTTCTCTCTTTTTTCCTTTTCTCCTCTTTTTTCGTTTTTTTCTCTCCTTTTTCTTTTTTTTCCTCTCTCGCTCTTTTTTCTTTCCTCTCGCACTCTCATTTTTATTTTTTCTCTCTCTCTCGCTTTTCTTTTTTTCTCTCTCTGTCTTTTTTCTTTTCCCTCTCACTCTCCTTGTACTTTTTTCTTTCTCACTTTTCTTTTTTCCCCTCGTTTTTCTTTTTTTCTCTCCCTTTTTTCTTTTTTTTTCTCTCTCGCTAATTTTTCTTTCCTCTCGCACTCTCATTTTTATTTTTTCTCACTCTCTCGCTTTTCTTTTTTTTTCTCTCTCTCTCTTTTTTCTTTTCTCTCTCACTCTCTTTGTACTTTTTTCTCTCTCACTTTTCTTTTTTCCCCTCTTTTTCTTTTTTTTCTCTCTCTTTATTTTCGTTATTTTTCTCTCCCTTTTTGCTTTTTTTCTCTCTCGCTCTTTTTTCTTTCCTCTCGCACTCTCATTTTTTTTTCTCTCTCTCTCGCTTTTCTTTTTTTCTCTCTTTTTTCCTTTTCTCCTCTTTTTTTTCGTTTTTTTCTCCCTTTTTTCTTTTTTTTTCTCTCTTGTTTCTTAATTTCTGTGTCTTTTTTTCGTATTTTTCCTCTCTCGCTCTTTTTTCTTTCCTCTCGCACTCTCATTTTTCTTTTTTCTCTCTCTCTCGCTTTTCTTTTTTTTCTCTCTCTCTTTTTTATTTTCTCTCTCACTCTCTTTGTTCTTTTTTCTCTCTTCCACTTTTCTTTTTTTTCTCCCTTTTTTCTTTTTATCTCTCTTTTTTCTTTTTTTCTCCCTTTTTTCCTTTTTTCTCTCTCTTTATTTTCGTTATTTTTCTCTCCCTTTTTGCTTTTTTTCTCCCTCGCTCTTTTTTCTTTCCTCTCGCACTCTCATTTTTCATTTTTCTCTCTTTTTTCCTTTTTTTCTCTCTCTCTCTTTTTCGATTTTTTCTCTCCCTTTTTTCTTTTTTTTTCTCTCTCGCTCTTTTTTCTTTCCTCTCGCACTCTCATTTTTTTTCTCTCTCTCATTTTTCTTTTTTCGCTCTTTTTTCCTTTTTTTCTCTCTCTTTTTCGATTTTTTTCTCTCCCTTTTTTCTTTTTTTTCCTTTCTCGCTCTTTTTTCTGTCCTCTCGCACTCTCATTTTTCTTTTTTCTCTCTCTCTCGCTTTTCTTTTTTTTTCTCTCTCTCTTTTTTCTTTTCTCTCTCACTCTCTTTGTACTTTTTTCTCTCTCACTTTTCTTTTTTTTCTCTCTTTTTTCTTTTTTCTCTCCCTTTTTTCTTTTTTTTCTCTCTCGCTCTTTTTTCTTTCCTCTCGCACTCTCATTTTTCGTTTTTCTCTCTCTCTCGCTTTTCTTTTTTTCTCTCTTTTTTCCTTTTCTCCTCTTTTTTTTCGTTTTTTTCTCTCCCTTTTTTCTTTTTTTTTCTCTCGCTCTTTTTTCTTTCCTCTCGCACTCATTTTTCTTTTTTCTCTCTCTCTCGCTTTTCTTTTTTTCTCTCTTTTTTCCTTTTCTCCTCTTTTTTTCGTTTTTTTCTCTCCTTTTTTCTTTTTTTTCCTCTCTCGCTCTTTTTTCTTTCCTCTCGCACTCTCATTTTTATTTTTTCTCACTCTCTCGCTTTTCTTTTTTTTTCTCTCTCTCTCTTTTTTCTTTTCTCTCTCACTCTCTTTGTACTTTTTTCTCTCTCACTTTTCTTTTTTCCCCTCTTTTTTCTTTTTTTTCTCTCTCTTTATTTTCATTATTTTTCTCTCCCTTTTTGCATTTTTTCTCTCTCGCTCTTTTTTCTTTCCTCTCGCACTCTCATTTTTATTTTTTCTCACTCTCTCGCTTTTCTTTTTTTTTCTCTCTCTCTCTTTTTTCTTTTTTCTCTCCCTTTTTTCTTTTTTTTCTCTCTCGCTCTTTTTTTTCCTCTCGCACTCTCATTTTTCGTTTTTCTCTCTCTCTCGCTTTTCTTTTTTCTCTCTTTTTTCCTTTACTTCCTTTTTTTCGTTTTTTTCTCCCTTTTTTCTTATTTTTCTCTCTTTTTTCTTAATTTCTGTGTCTTTTTTTCTTTTTTTTCCCTCTCTCGCTCTTTTTTCTTTCCTCTCGCACTCTCATTTTTATTTTTTCTCTCTCTCTCGCTTTTCTTTTTTTTCTCTCTCTCTCTTTTTTCTTTTCCCTCTCACTCTCTTTGTACTTTTTTCTCTCTCACTTTTCTTTTTTCCCCTCTTTTTTCTTTTTTTTCTCTCTCTTTATTTTCGTTATTTTTCTCTCCCTTTTTGCTTTTTTTCTCTCTCGCTCTTTTTTCTTTCCTCTCGCACTCTCATTTTTTTTTCTCCCTCTCATTTTTCTTTTTTCTCTCTTTTTTCCTTTTTTCTCTCTCTCTCTTTTTCGATTTTTTCTCTCCTTTTTTCTTTTTTTCCCTCTCTCGCACTTTTTTTCTGTCCTCTCGCACTCTCATTTTTCTTTTTTCTCTCTCTCTCGCTTTTCTTTTTTTTTCTCTCTCTCTCTTTTTTCTTTTCTGTCTCACTCTCTTTGTTCTTTTTTCTCTCTCACTTTTCTTTTTTTTCTCTCTTTTTTCTTTTTTCTCTCCCTTTTTTCTTTTTATTCTCTCTCGCTCTTTTTCTTTCCTCTCGCACTCTCATTTTTATTTTTTCTCTGTCTCTCGCTTTTCTTTTTTTTTCTCTCTCTCTCTTTTTTCTTTTCCCTCTCACTCTCTTTGTACTTTTTTCTCTCTCACTTTTCTTTTTTCCCCTCTTTTTTCTTTTTTTTCTCTCTCTTTATTTTCGTTATTTTTCTCTCCCTTTTTGCTTTTTTTCTCTCTCGCTCTTTTTTCTTTCCTCTCGCACTCTCATTTTTTTTCTCTCTCTCATTTTTCTTTTTTTCTCTCTTTTTCCTTTTTTTCTCTCTCTCTTTTTCGATTTTTTCTCTCCTTTTTTCTTTTTTTTCCTCTCTCGCTCTTTTTTCTTTCCTCTCGCACTCTCATTTTTCTTTTTTCTCTCTCTCTCGCTTTTCTTTTTTTTTTCTCTCTCTTTTTTCTTTTCTCTCGCACTCTCTTTGTACTTTTTTCTCTCTCACTTTTCTTTTTTTTCTCTCTTTTTTCTTTTTTCTCTCCCTTTTTTCTTTTTTTTCTCTCGCTCTTTTTTCTTTCCTCTCGCACTCATTTTTCTTTTTTCTCTCTCTCTCATTTTTCTTTTTTTCTCTTTTTTCCTTTTTTATCTTTTTTTTCGTTTTTCCCCTCGTTTTTCTTTTTTTCTCTCCCTTTTTTCTTTTTTTTTCTCTCTCGCTAATTTTTCTTTCCTCTCGCACTCTCATTTTTCTTTTTTCTCTCTCTCTCGCTTTTCTTTTTTTCTCTTTCTCTCTTTTTTATTTTCTCTCTCACTCTCTTTGTTCTTTTTTCTCTCTTTCACTGTTCTTTTTTTTTCTCCCTTTTTTCTTTTTTTCTCTCTTTTTTCTTTTTTTCTCCCTTTTTTCCTTTTTTCTCTCTCTTTATTTTCGTTATTTTTCTCTCCCTTTTTGCTTTTTTTCTCTCTCGCTCTTTTTTCTTTCCTCTCGCACTCTCATTTTTCATTTTTCTCTCTTTTTTCCTTTTTTTCTCTCTCTCTCTTTTTCGATTTTTTCTCTCCCTTTTTTCTTTTTTTTTCTCTCTCACTCTTTTTTCTTTCCTCTCGCACTCTCATTTTTTTTCTCTCTCTCATTTTTCTTTTTTCGCTCTTTTTTCCTTTTTTTCTCTCTCTTTTTCGATTTTTTTCTCTCCCTTTTTTCTTTTTTTTCCTTTCTCGCTCTTTTTTCTGTCCTCTCGCACTCTCATTTTTCTTTTTTCTCTCTCTCTCGCTTTTCTTTTTTTTCTCTCTCTCTCTTTTTTCTTTTCTCTCTCACTCTCTTTGTACTTTTTTCTCTCTCACTTTTCTTTTTTTTCTCTCTTTTTTCTTTTTTCTCTCCCTTTTTTCTTTTTTTTCTCTCTCGCTCTTTTTTCTTTCCTCTCGCACTCTCATTTTTCGTTTTTCTCTCTCTCTCGCTTTTCTTTTTTTCTCTCTTTTTTCCTTTTCTCCTCTTTTTTTTCGTTTTTTTCTCTCCCTTTTTTCTTTTTGTTTCTCTCGCTCTTTTTTCTTTCCTCTCGCACTCATTTTTCTTTTTTCTCTCTCTCGCTTTTCTTTTTTTCTCTCTTTTTTCCTTTTCTCCTATTTTTTTCTTTTTTTTCTCTCCTTTTTTCTTTTTTTTCCTCTCTCGCTCTTTTTTCTTTCCTCTCGCACTCTCATTTTTATTTTTTCTCACTCTCTCGCTTTTCTTTTTTTTTTCTCTCTCTCTTTTTTCTTTTCCCTCTCACTCTCTTTGTACTTTTTTCTCTCTCACTTTTCTTTTTTCCCCTCTTTTTTCTTTTTTTTCTCTCTCTTTATTTTCGTTATTTTTCTCTCCCTTTTTGCTTTTTTTCTCTCTCGCTCTTTTTTCTTTCCTCTCGCACTCTCATTTTTCTTTTTTCTCTCTTTTTTCCTTTTTTTCTCTCTCTCTCTTTTTCGATTTTTTCTCTCCCTTTTTTCTTTTTTTCCCTCTCTCGCTCTTTTTTCTTTCCTCTCGCACTCTCATTTTTCTTTTTTCTCTCTCTCTCGCTTTTCTTTTTTTTTCTCTCTCTCTTTTTTCTTTTCTCTCTCACTCTCTTTGTACTTTTTTCTCTCTCACTTTTCTTTATTTTCTCTCTTTTTTCTTTTTTCTCTCCCTTTTTTCTTTTTTTTCTCTCGCTCTTTTTTCTTTCCTCTCGCACTCAATTTTCTTTTTTCTCTCTCTCTCATTTTTCTTTTTTTCTCTTTTTTCCTTTTTTATCTCTCTCTCTTTTTTCGTTTTTTCTCTCTTTTTTCGGAATTTCTGTGTCTTTTTTTCGTTTTTTTCCTCTCTCGCTCTTTTTTCTTTCCTCTCGCACTCTCATTTTTCTTTTTTTATCTCTCTCTCGCTTTTCTTTTTTTTTCTCTCTCTCGCTTTTTTCTTTTCTCTCTCACTCTCTTTGTACTTTTTTCTCTCTCACTTTTCTTTTTTCTCTCTCTTTTGTCTTTTTTCTCTCTCTCATTTTTCTTTTTTTCTCTTTTTTCCTTTTTTTCTCCTCTCTCTTTTTCGATTTTTTCTCTCCTTTTTTCTTTTTTTTCCTCTCTCGCTCTTTTTTCTTTCCTCTCGCACTCTCATTTTTATTTTTTCTCTCTCTCTCGCTTTTCTTTTTTTTTTTCTCTCTCTCTTTTTTCTCTTCCCTCTCACTCTCTTTGTACTTTTTTCTCTCTCACTTTTCTTTTTTCCCCTCTTTTTTCTTTTTTTTCTCTCTCTTTATTTTCGTTATTTTTCTCTCCCTTTTTGCTTTTTTTCTCTCTCGCTCTTTTTTCTTTCCTCTCGCACTCTCATTTTTATTTTTTCTCTCTCTCTCGCTTTTCTTTTTTTTTCTCTCTCTCTTTTTTCTTTTCCCTCTCACTCTCTTTGTACTTTTTTCTCTCTCACTTTTCTTTTTTCCCCTCTTTTTTCTTTTTTTTCTCTCTCTTTATTTTCGTTATTTTTCTCTCCCTTTTTGCTTTTTTTCTCTCTCGCTCTTTTTTCTTTCCTCTCGCACTCTCATTTTTTTTCTCTCTCTCATTTTTCTTTTTTTCTCTCTTTTTTCCTTTTTTTCTCTCTCTCTCTTTTTCGATTTTTTCTCTCCCTTTTTTCTTTTTTTCCCTCTCGCTCTTTTTTCTTTCCTCTCGCACTCTCATTTTTCTTTTTTCTCTCTCTCTCGCTTTTCTTTTTTTCTCTCTCTCTCTTTTTTCTTTTCTCTCTCACTCTCTTTGTACTTTTTTCTCTCTCACTTTTCTTTTTTTTCTATCTTTTTTCTTTTTTCTCTCCCTTTTTTCTTTTTTTTCCTCTCTCGCTCTTTTTTCTTTCCTCTCGCACTCTCATTTTTCTTTTTTCTCTCTCTCTCACTTTTCTTTTTTCTCTCTCTCTTTTTTCTTTTCTCTCTCACTCTCTTTGTACTTTTTTCTCTCTCACTTTTCTTTATTTTCTCTCTTTTTTCTTTTTTCTCTCCCTTTTTTCTTTTTTTTCTCTCGCTCTTTTTTCTTTCCTCTCGCACTCATTTTTCTTTTTTCTCTCTCTCTCGTTTTTCTTTTTTTCTCTTTTTTCCTTTTTTATCTCTCTCTCTTTTTTCGTTTTTTCTCTCTTTTTTCTGAATTTCTGTGTCTTTTTTCCGTTTTTTTCCTCTCTCGCTCTTTATCTTTCCTCTCGCACTCTCATTTTTCTTTTCTCTCTCTCTCTAGCTTTTCTTTTTTTTCTCTCTCTCGCTTTTTTCTTTTCTCTCTCACTCTCTTTGTACTTTTTTCTCTCTCACTTTTCTTTTTTCTCTCTCTTTTTTCTTTTTGCTCTCTCTCATTTTTCTTTTTTTCTCTCTTTTTTCCTTTTTTTCTCCTCTCTCTTTTTCGATTTTTTCTCTCCTTTTTTCTTTTTTTTCCTCTCTCGCTCTTTTTTCTTTCCTCTCGCACTCTCATTTTTCTTTTTTCTCTCTCTCTCGCTTTTCTTTTTTTCTCTTTCTCTCTTTTTTAGTTTCTCTCTCACTCTCTTTGTTCTTTTTTCTCTCTTTCACTTTTCTTTTTTTTTTCTCCCTTTTTTCTTTTTATCTCTCTTTTTTCTTTTTTTCTCCCTTTTTTCCTTTTTTCTCTCTCTTTATTTTCGTTATTTTTCTCTCCCTTTTTGCTTTTTTTCTCTCTCGCTCTTTTTTCTTTCCTCTCGCACTCTCATTTTTTTCTCTCTCTCATTTTTCTTTTTTCTCTCTTTTTTCCTTTTTTTCTCTCTCTCTCTTTTTCGATTTTTTCTCTCCTTTTTTCTTTTTTTTCCTCTCTCGCTCTTTTTTCTGTCCTCTTGCACTCTCATTTTTCTTTTTTCTCTCTCTCTCGCTTTTCTTTTTTTTTCTCTCTCTCTCTTTTTTCTTTTCTCTCTCACTCTCTTTGTACTTTTTTCTCTCTCACTTTTCTTTTTTTTCTCTCTTTTTTCTTTTTTCTCTCCCTTTTTTCTTTTTTTTCTCTCTCGCTCTTTTTTCTTTCCTCTCGCACTCTCATTTTTCTTTTTTCTCTGTCTCTCGCTTTTCTTTTTTTCTCTCTTTTTTCCTTTTCTCCTCTTTTTTTTCGTTTTTTTCTCTCCTTTTTTCTTTTTTTCCTCTCTCGCTCTTTTTTCTTTCCTCTCGCACTCTCATTTTTTTTCTCTCTCTCATTTTTCTTTTTTTCTCTCTTTTTTCCTTTTTTTCTCTCTCTCTCTTTTTCGATTTTTTCTCTCCCTTTTTTCTTTTTTTCCCTCTCGCTCTTTTTTCTTTCCTCTTGCACTCTCATTTTTCTTTTTTCTCTCTCTCTCGCTTTTCTTTTTTTCTCTCTCTCTCTTTTTTCTTTTCTCTCTCACTCTCTTTGTACTTTTTTCTCTCTCACTTTTCTTTTTTTTCTCTCTTTTTTCTTTTTTCTCTCCCTTTTTCCTTTTTTTTCCTCTCTCGCTCTTTTTTCTTTCCTCTCGCACTCTCATTTTTCTTTTTTCTCTCTCTCTCACTTTTCTTTTTTCTCTCTCTCTTTTTTCTTTTCTCTCTCACTCTCTTTGTACTTTTTTCTCTCTCACTTTTCTTTATTTTCTCTCTTTTTTCTTTTTTCTCTCCCTTTTTTCTTTTTTTTCTCTCGCTCTTTTTTCTTTCCTCTCGCACTCATTTTTCTTTTTTCTCTCTCTCTCGTTTTTCTTTTTTTCTCTTTTTTCCTTTTTTATCTCTCTCTCTTTTTTCGTTTTTTCTCTCTTTTTTCTGAATTTCTGTGTCTTTTTTCCGTTTTTTTCCTCTCTCGCTCTTTATCTTTCCTCTCGCACTCTCATTTTTCTTTTCTCTCTCTCTCTAGCTTTTCTTTTTTTTCTCTCTCTCGCTTTTTTCTTTTCTCTCTCACTCTCTTTGTACTTTTTTCTCTCTCACTTTTCTTTTTTCTCTCTCTTTTTTCTTTTTGCTCTCTCTCATTTTTCTTTTTTTCTCTCTTTTTTCCTTTTTTTCTCCTCTCTCTTTTTCGATTTTTTCTCTCCTTTTTTCTTTTTTTTCCTCACTCGCTCTTTTTTCTTTCCTCTCGCACACTCATTTTTCTTTTTTCTCTCTCTCTCGCTTTTCTTTTTTTCTCTTTCTCTCTTTTTTAGTTTCTCTCTCACTCTCTTTGTTCTTTTTTCTCTCTTTCACTTTTCTTTTTTTTTTCTCCCTTTTTTCTTTTTATCTCTCTTTTTTCTTTTTTTCTCCCTTTTTTCCTTTTTTCTCTCTCTTTATTTTCGTTATTTTTCTCTCCCTTTTTGCTTTTTTTCCCTCTCGCTCTTTTTTCTTTCCTCTCGCACTCTCATTTTTTTCTCTCTCTCATTTTTCTTTTTTCTCTCTTTTTTCCTTTTTTCTCTCTCTCTCTTTTTCGATTTTTTCTCTCCTTTTTTCTTTTTTTTCCTCTCTCGCTCTTTTTTCTGTCCTCTCGCACTCTCATTTTTCTTTTTTCTCTCTCTCTCGCTTTTCTTTTTTTTTCTCTCTCTCTCTTTTTTCTTTTCTCTCTCACTCTCTTTGTACTTTTTTCTCTCTCACTTTTCTTTTTTTTCTCTCTTTTTTCTTTTTTCTCTCCCTTTTTTCTTTTTTTTCTCTCTCGCTCTTTTTTCTTTCCTCTCGCACTCTCATTTTTCTTTTTTCTCTGTCTCTCGCTTTTCTTTTTTTCTCTCTTTTTTCCTTTTCTCCTCTTTTTTTTCGTTTTGTTCTCTCCTTTTTTCTTTTTTTCCTCTCTCGCTCTTTTTTCTTTCCTCTCGCACTCTCATTTTTCTTTTTTCTCTCTCTCTCGCTTTTCTTTTTTTCTCTCTCTCTCTTTTTTCTTTTCTCTCTCACTCTCTTTGTACTTTTTCTCTCTCACTTTTCTTTTTTTTCTCTCTTTTTTCTTTTTTCTCTCCCTTTTTTCTTTTTTTTCCTCTCTCGCTCTTTTTTCTTTCCTCTCGCACTCTCATTTTTCTTTTTTCTCTCTCTCTCACTTTTCTTTTTTCTCTCTCTCTTTTTTCTTTTCTCTCTCACTCTCTTTGTACTTTTTTCTCTCTCACTTTTCTTTATTTTCTCTCTTTTTTCTTTTTTCTCTCCCTTTTTTCTTTTTTTTCTCTCGCTCTTTTTTCTTTCCTCTCGCACTCATTTTTCTTTTTTCTCTCTCTCTCGTTTTTCTTTTTTTCTCTTTTTTCCTTTTTTATCTCTCTCTCTTTTTTCGTTTTTTCTCTCTTTTTTCTGAATTTCTGTGTCTTTTTTCCGTTTTTTTCCTGTCTCGCTCTTTATCTTTCCTCTCGCACTCTCATTTTTCTTTTCTCTCTCTCTCTCGCTTTTCTTTTTTTTCTCTCTCTCGCTTTTTTCTTTTCTCTCTCACTCTCTTTGTACTTTTTTCTCTCTCACTTTTCTTTTTTCTCTCTCTTTTTTCTTTTTGCTCTCTCTCATTTTTCTTTTTTTCTCTCTTTTTTCCTTTTTTTCTCTCTCTTTTTCGATTTTTTCTCTCCTTTTTTCTTTTTTTTCCTCTCTCGCTCTTTTTTCTTTCCTCTCGCACTCTCATTTTTCTTTTTTCTCTCTCTCTCGCTTTTCTTTTTTTCTCTTTCTCTCTTTTTTAGTTTCTCTCTCACTCTCTTTGTTCTTTTTTCTCTCTTTCACTTTTCTTTTTTTTTCTCCCTTTTTTCTTTTTATCTCTCTTTTTTCTTTTTTTCTCCCTTTTTTCCTTTTTTCTCTCTCTTTATTTTCGTTATTTTTCTCTCCCTTTTTGCTTTTTTTCTCTCTCGCTCTTTTTTCTTTCCTCTCGCACTCTCATTTTTTTCTCTCTCTCATTTTTCTTTTTTCTCTCTTTTTTCCTTTTTTTCTCTCTCTCTCTTTTCGATTTTTTCTCTCCTTTTTTCTTTTTTTTCCTCTCTCGCTCTTTTTTCTGTCCTCTCGCACTCTCATTTTTCTTTTTTCTCTCTCTCTCGCTTTTCTTTTTTTTTTCTCTCTCTCTCTTTTTTCTTTTCTCTCTCACTCTCTTTGTACTTTTTTCTCTCTCACTTTTCTTTTTTTTCTCTCTTTTTTCTTTTTTCTCTCCCTTTTTTCTTTTTTTTCTCTCTGGCTCTTTTTTCTTTCCTCTCGCACTCTCATTTTTCTTTTTTCTCTGTCTCTCGCTTTTCTTTTTTTCTCTCTTTTTTCCTTTTCTCCTCTTTTTTTTCGTTTTTTTCTCTCCTTTTTTCTTTTTTTTCCTCTCTCGCTCTTTTTTCTGTCCTCTCGCACTCTCATTTTTCTTTTTTCTCTCTCTCTCGCTTTTCTTTTTTTTCTCTCTCTCTCTTTTTTCTTTTCTATCTCACTCTCTTTGTACTTTTTTCTCTCTCACTTTTCTTTTTTTTCTCTCTTTTTTCTTTTTTCTCTCCCTTTTTTCTTTTTTTTCTCTCTCGCTCTTTTTTCTTTCCTCTCGCACTCATTTTTCTTTTTTCTCTCTCTCTCGCTTTTCTTTTTTCCCCTCTTTTTTCTTTTTTTTCTCTCTCTTTATTTTCGTTATTTTTCTCTCCCTTTTTGCTTTTTTTCTCTCTCGCTCTTTTTTCTTTCCTCTCGCACTCATATTTTTTTCTCTCTCTCATTTTTTTTTTTCTCTCTTTTTTCCTTTTTTTCTCTCTCTCTTTTTCGATTTTTTCTCTCCCTTTTTTCTTTTTTTTCCTCTCTCGCTCTTTTTTCTTTCCTCTCGCACTCTCATTTTTCTTTTTTCTCTCTCTCTCGCTTTTCTTTTTTTTTGTCTCTCTCTTTTTTCTTTTCTCTCTCACTCTCTTTGTACTTTTTTCTCTCTCACTTTTCTTTTTTTTCTCTCTTTTTCCTTTTTTATCTCCCTTTTTTCTTTTTTTTCTCTCGCTCTTTTTTCTTTCCTCTCGCACTCTCATTTTTCTTTTTTCTCTCTCTCTCGCTTTTCTTTTTTTTCTCTCTCGCTTTTCTTTTTTTTTCTCTCTCTCTCTTTTTTCTTTTCTCTCTCACTCTCTTTGTACTTTTTTCTCTCTCACTTTTCTTTTTTTTATCTCTTTTTTCTTTTTTCTCTCCCTTTTTTCTTTTTTTTCTCTCTCGCTTTTCTTTTTTCCTCTCTTTTTTCCTTTACTTCCTTTTTTTCGTTTTTTTCTCCCTTTTTTCTTATTTTTCTCTCTTTTTTCTTAATTTCTGTGTCTTTTTTTCTTTTTTTTCCTCTCTCGCTCTTTTTTCTTTCCTCTCGCACTCTCATTTTTATTTTTTCTCTCTCACTCTCTTTGTACTTTTTTCTCTCTCACTTTTCTTTTTTTTCTCTCTTTTTCCTTTTTTCTCTCCCTTTTTTCTTTTTTTTCTCTCGCTCTTTTTTCTTTTCTCTCTCACTCTCTTTGTACTTTTTTCTCTCTCACTTTTCTTTTTTTTCTCTCTTTTTTCTTTTTTCTCTCCCTTTTTTCTTTTTTTTCCTCTCTCGCTCTTTTTTCTTTCCTCTCGCACTCTCATTTTTCTTTTTTCTCTCTCTCACTTTTCTTTTTTTCTCTCTCTCTTTTTTCTTTTCTCTCTCACTCTCTTTGTACTTTTTTCTCTCTCACTTTTCTTTATTTTCTCTCTTTTTTCTTTTTTCTCTCCCTTTTTTCTTTTTTTTCTCTCGCTCTTTTTTCTTTCCTCTCGCACTCAATTTTCTTTTTTCTCTCTCTCTCATTTTTCTTTTTTCTCTTTTTTCCTTTTTTAATCTCTCTCTCTTTTTTCGTTTTTTCTCTCTTTTTTCTGAATTTCTGTGTCTTTTTTTCGTTTTTTTCCTCTCTCGCTCTTTTTTCTTTCCTCTCGCACTCTCATTTTTCTTTTTTATCTCTCTCTCGCTTTTCTTTTTTTTTCTCTCTCTCGCTTTTTTCTTTTCTCTCTCACTCTCTTTGTACTTTTTTCTCTCTCACTTTTCTTTTTTCTCTCTCTTTTTTCTTTTTTCTCTCTCTTATTTTCCTTTTTTTCTCTCGTTTTTCCTTTTTATCTCCTCTCTCTTTTTCGATTTTTTCTCTCCTTTTTTCTTTTTTTCCTCTCTCGCTCTTTTTTCTTTCCTCTCGCACTCTCATTTTTATTTTTTCTCTCTCTCTCGCTTTTCTTTTTTTTTTCTCTCTCTCTTTTTTCTCTTCCCTCTCACTCTCTTTGTACTTTTTTCTCTCTCACTTTTCTTTTTTCCCCTCTTTTTTCTTTTTTTTCTCTCTCTTTATTTTCGTTATTTTTCTCTCCCTTTTTGCTTTTTTTCTCTCTCGCTCTTTTTTCTTTCCTCTCGCACTCTCATTTTTATTTTTTCTCTCTCTCTCGCTTTTCTTTTTTTTTCTCTCTCTCTTTTTTCTTTTCCCTCTCACTCTCTTTGTACTTTTTTCTCTCTCACTTTTCTTTTTTCCCCTCTTTTTTCTTTTTTTTCTCTCTCTTTATTTTCGTTATTTTTCTCTCCCTTTTTCCTTTTTTTCTCTCTCGCTCTTTTTTCTTTCCTCTCGCACTCTCATTTTTTTTTCTCTCTCTCATTTTTCTTTTTTTCTCTCTTTTTTCCTTTTTTTCTCTCTCTCTCTTTTTCGATTTTTTCTCTCCCTTTTTTCTTTTTTTCCCTCTCTCGCTCTTTTTTCTTTCCTCTCGCACTCTCATTTTTCTTTTTTCTCTCTCTCTCGCTTTTCTTTTTTTTTCTCTCTCTCTTTTTTCTTTTCTCTCTCACTCTCTTTGTACTTTTTTCTCTCTCACTTTTCTTTTTTTTCTCTCTTTTTTCTTTTTTCTCTCCCTTTTTCTTTTTTTTCCTCTCTCGCTCTTTTTTCTTTCCTCTCGCACTCTCATTTTTCTTTTTTCTCTCTCTCACTTTTCTTTTTTCTCTCTCTCTTTTTTCTTTTCTCTCTCACTCTCTTTGTACTTTTTTCTCTCTCACTTTTCTTTATTTTCTCTCTTTTTTCTTTTTTCTCTCCCTTTTTTCTTTTTTTTCTCTCGCTCTTTTTTCTTTCCTCTCGCACTCAATTTTCTTTTTTCTCTCTCTCTCATTTTTCTTTTTTTCTCTTTTTTCCTTTTTTATCTCTCTCTCTTTTTTCGTTTTTTCTCTCTTTTTTCTGAATTTCTGTGTCTTTTTTTCGTTTTTTTCCTCTCTCGCTCTTTTTTCTTTCCTCTCGCACTCTCATTTTTCTTTTTTATCTCTCTCTCGCTTTTCTTTTTTTTTCTCTCTCTCGCTTTTTTCTTTTCTCTCTCACTCTCTTTGTACTTTTTTCTCTCTCACTTTTCTTTTTTCTCTCTCTTTTTTCTTTTTTCTCTCTCTCATTTTCCTTTTTTTCTCTCGTTTTTCCTTTTTATCTCCTCTCTCTTTTTCGATTTTTTCTCTCCTTTTTTCTTTTTTTTCCTCTCTCGCTCTTTTTTCTTTCCTCTCGCACTCTCATTTTTATTTTTTCTCTCTCTCTCGCTTTTCTTTTTTTTTCTCTCTCTCTTTTTTCTCTTCCCTCTCACTCTCTTTGTACTTTTTTCTCTCACTTTTCTTTTTTCCCCTCTTTTTTCTTTTTTTTCTCTCTCTTTATTTTCGTTATTTTTCTCTCCCTTTTTGCTTTTTTTCTCTCTCGCTCTTTTTTCTTTCCTCTCGCACTCTCATTTTTATTTTTTCTCTCTCTCTCGCTTTTCTTTTTTTTTTCTCTCTCTCTTTTTTCTTTTCCCTCTCACTCTCTTTGTACTTTTTTCTCTCTCACTTTTCTTTTTTCCCCTCTTTTTTCTTTTTTTTCTCTCTCTTTATTTTCGTTGTTTTTCTCTCCCTTTTTGCTTTTTTTCTCTCTCGCTCTTTTTTCTTTCCTCTCGCACTCTCATTTTTTTTCTCTCTCTCATTTTTCTTTTTTTCTCTCTTTTTTCCTTTTTTTCTCTCTCTCTCTTTTTCGATTTTTTCTCTCTCACTTTTCTTTTTTCTCTCTCTTTTTTCTTTTTTCTCTCTCTCATTTTTCTTTTTTTCTCTCTTTTTTCCTTTTTTTCTCCTCTCTCTTTTTCGATTTTTTCTCTCCTTTTTTCTTTTTTTTTCCTCTCTCGCTCTTTTTTCTTTCCTCTCGCACTCTCATTTTTCTTTTTTCTCTCTCTCTCGCTTTTCTTTTTTTCTCTTTCTCTCTTTTTTAGTTTCTCTCTCACTCTCTTTGTTCTTTTTTCTCTCTTTCACTTTTCCTTTTTTTTTTCTCCCTTTTTTCTTTTTTTCTCTCTCTTTATTTTCGTTATTTTTCTCTCCCTTTTTGCTTTTTTTCTCTCTCGCTCTTTTTTCTTTCCTCTCGCACTCTCATTTTTTTTCTCTCTCTCATTTTTCTTTTTTCTCTCTTTTTTCCTTTTTTTCTCTCTCTCTCTTTTTCGATTTTTTCTCTCCTTTTTTCTTTTTTTTCCTCTCTCGCTCTTTTTTCTGTCCTCTCGCACTCTCATTTTTCTTTTTTCTCTCTCTCTCGCTTTTCTTTTTTTTCTCTCTCTCTCTTTTTTCTTTTCTCTCTCACTCTCTTTGTACTTTTTTCTCTCTCACTTTTCTTTTTTTTCTCTCTTTTTTCTTTTTTCTCTCCCTTTTTTTTTTTTTTCTCTCTCGCTCTTTTTTCTTTCCTCTCGCACTCTCATTTTTCTTTTTTCTCTGTCTCTCGCTTTTCTTTTTTTCTCTCTTTTTTCCTTTTCTCCTCTTTTTTTTCGTTTTTTCGCTCCTTTTTTCTTTTTTTCCTCTCTCGCTCTTTTTTCTTTCCTCTCGCACTCTCATTATTCTTTTTTCTCTCTCTCTCTCGCTTTTCTTCTTTTCCATCTCTCTCTCTTTTTTCTTTTCTCTCTCACTCTCTTTGTACTTTTTTCTCTCTTTCACTTTTCTTTTTTTTTCTCCCTTTTTTCTTTTTATCTCTCTTTTTTATTTTTTTCTCCCTTTTTTCCTTTTATCTCTCTCTTTATTTTCGTTATTTTTCTCTCCCTTTTTGCTTTTTTTCTCTCTCGCTCTTTTTTCTTTCCTCTCGCACTCTCATTTTTTTTTCTCTCTCTTATTTTTCTTTTTTTCTCTCTTTTTTCCTTTTTTTCTCTCTCTCTCTTTTTCGATTTTTTCTCTCCCTTTTTTCTTTTTTTCCCTCTCTCGCTCTTTTTTCTTTCCTCTCGCACTCTCATTTTTCTTTTTTCTCTCTCTCTCGCTTTTCTTTTTTTCTCTCTCTCTCTTTTTTCTTTTCTCTCTCACTCTCTTTGTACTTTTTTCTCTCTCACTTTTCTTTTTTTTCTCTCTTTTTTCTTTTTTCTCTCCCTTTTTTCTTTTTTTTCCTCTCTCGCTCTTTTTTCTTTCCTCTCGCACTCTCATTTTTCTTTTTTCTCTCTCTCACTTTTCTTTTTTTCTCTCTCTCTTTTTTCTTTTCTCTCTCACTCTCTTTGTACTTTTTTCTCTCTCACTTTTCTTTATTTTCTCTCTTTTTTCTTTTTTCTCTCCCTTTTTTCTTTTTTTTCTCTCGCTCTTTTTTCTTTCCTCTCGCACTCAATTTTCTTTTTTCTCTCTCTCTCATTTTTCTTTTTTCTCTTTTTTCCTTTTTTAATCTCTCTCTCTTTTTTCGTTTTTTCTCTCTTTTTTCTGAATTTCTGTGTCTTTTTTTCGTTTTTTTCCTCTCTCGCTCTTTTTTCTTTCCTCTCGCACTCTCATTTTTCTTTTTTATCTCTCTCTCGCTTTTCTTTTTTTTTCTCTCTCTCGCTTTTTTCTTTTCTCTCTCACTCTCTTTGTACTTTTTTCTCTCTCACTTTTCTTTTTTCTCTCTCTTTTTTCTTTTTTCTCTCTCTTATTTTCCTTTTTTTCTCTCGTTTTTCCTTTTTATCTCCTCTCTCTTTTTCGATTTTTTCTCTCCTTTTTTCTTTTTTTCCTCTCTCGCTCTTTTTTCTTTCCTCTCGCACTCTCATTTTTATTTTTTCTCTCTCTCTCGCTTTTCTTTTTTTTTTCTCTCTCTCTTTTTTCTCTTCCCTCTCACTCTCTTTGTACTTTTTTCTCTCTCACTTTTCTTTTTTCCCCTCTTTTTTCTTTTTTTTCTCTCTCTTTATTTTCGTTATTTTTCTCTCCCTTTTTGCTTTTTTTCTCTCTCGCTCTTTTTTCTTTCCTCTCGCACTCTCATTTTTATTTTTTCTCTCTCTCTCGCTTTTCTTTTTTTTTCTCTCTCTCTTTTTTCTTTTCCCTCTCACTCTCTTTGTACTTTTTTCTCTCTCACTTTTCTTTTTTCCCCTCTTTTTTCTTTTTTTTCTCTCTCTTTATTTTCGTTATTTTTCTCTCCCTTTTTCCTTTTTTTCTCTCTCGCTCTTTTTTCTTTCCTCTCGCACTCTCATTTTTTTTTCTCTCTCTCATTTTTCTTTTTTTCTCTCTTTTTTCCTTTTTTTCTCTCTCTCTCTTTTTCGATTTTTTCTCTCCCTTTTTTCTTTTTTTCCCTCTCTCGCTCTTTTTTCTTTCCTCTCGCACTCTCATTTTTCTTTTTTCTCTCTCTCTCGCTTTTCTTTTTTTTTCTCTCTCTCTTTTTTCTTTTCTCTCTCACTCTCTTTGTACTTTTTTCTCTCTCACTTTTCTTTTTTTTCTCTCTTTTTTCTTTTTTCTCTCCCTTTTTCTTTTTTTTCCTCTCTCGCTCTTTTTTCTTTCCTCTCGCACTCTCATTTTTCTTTTTTCTCTCTCTCACTTTTCTTTTTTCTCTCTCTCATTTTTCTTTTTTTCTCTCTTTTTTCCTTTTTTTCTCCTCTCTCTTTTTCGATTTTTTCTCTCCTTTTTTCTTTTTTTTCCTCTCTCGCTCTTTTTTCTTTCCTCTCGCACTCTCATTTTTCTTTTTTCTCTCTCTCTCGCTTTTCTTTTTTTCTCTTTCTCTCTTTTTTAGTTTCTCTCTCACTCTCTTTGTTCTTTTTTCTCTCTTTCACTTTTCCTTTTTTTTTTCTCCCTTTTTTCTTTTTTTCTCTCTCTTTATTTTCGTTATTTTTCTCTCCCTTTTTGCTTTTTTTCTCTCTCGCTCTTTTTTCTTTCCTCTCGCACTCTCATTTTTTTTCTCTCTCTCATTTTTCTTTTTTCTCTCTTTTTTCCTTTTTTTCTCTCTCTCTCTTTTTCGATTTTTTCTCTCCTTTTTTCTTTTTTTTCCTCTCTCGCTCTTTTTTCTGTCCTCTCGCACTCTCATTTTTCTTTTTTCTCTCTCTCTCGCTTTTCTTTTTTTTCTCTCTCTCTCTTTTTTCTTTTCTCTCTCACTCTCTTTGTACTTTTTTCTCTCTCACTTTTCTTTTTTTTCTCTCTTTTTTCTTTTTTCTCTCCCTTTTTTTTTTTTTTCTCTCTCGCTCTTTTTTCTTTCCTCTCGCACTCTCATTTTTCTTTTTTCTCTGTCTCTCGCTTTTCTTTTTTTCTCTCTTTTTTCCTTTTCTCCTCTTTTTTTTCGTTTTTTCGCTCCTTTTTTCTTTTTTTCCTCTCTCGCTCTTTTTTCTTTCCTCTCGCACTCTCATTATTCTTTTTTCTCTCTCTCTCTCGCTTTTCTTCTTTTCCATCTCTCTCTCTTTTTTCTTTTCTCTCTCACTCTCTTTGTACTTTTTTCTCTCTTTCACTTTTCTTTTTTTTTCTCCCTTTTTTCTTTTTATCTCTCTTTTTTATTTTTTTCTCCCTTTTTTCCTTTTATCTCTCTCTTTATTTTCGTTATTTTTCTCTCCCTTTTTGCTTTTTTTCTCTCTCGCTCTTTTTTCTTTCCTCTCGCACTCTCATTTTTTTTTCTCTCTCTTATTTTTCTTTTTTTCTCTCTTTTTTCCTTTTTTTCTCTCTCTCTCTTTTTCGATTTTTTCTCTCCCTTTTTTCTTTTTTTCCCTCTCTCGCTCTTTTTTCTTTCCTCTCGCACTCTCATTTTTCTTTTTTCTCTCTCTCTCGCTTTTCTTTTTTTCTCTCTCTCTCTTTTTTCTTTTCTCTCTCACTCTCTTTGTACTTTTTTCTCTCTCACTTTTCTTTTTTTTCTCTCTTTTTTCTTTTTTCTCTCCCTTTTTTCTTTTTTTTCCTCTCTCGCTCTTTTTTCTTTCCTCTCGCACTCTCATTTTTCTTTTTTCTCTCTCTCACTTTTCTTTTTTTCTCTCTCTCTTTTTTCTTTTCTCTCTCACTCTCTTTGTACTTTTTTCTCTCTCACTTTTCTTTATTTTCTCTCTTTTTTCTTTTTTCTCTCCCTTTTTTCTTTTTTTTCTCTCGCTCTTTTTTCTTTCCTCTCGCACTCAATTTTCTTTTTTCTCTCTCTCTCATTTTTCTTTTTTCTCTTTTTTCCTTTTTTAATCTCTCTCTCTTTTTTCGTTTTTTCTCTCTTTTTTCTGAATTTCTGTGTCTTTTTTTCGTTTTTTTCCTCTCTCGCTCTTTTTTCTTTCCTCTCGCACTCTCATTTTTCTTTTTTATCTCTCTCTCGCTTTTCTTTTTTTTTCTCTCTCTCGCTTTTTTCTTTTCTCTCTCACTCTCTTTGTACTTTTTTCTCTCTCACTTTTCTTTTTTCTCTCTCTTTTTTCTTTTTTCTCTCTCTTATTTTCCTTTTTTTCTCTCGTTTTTCCTTTTTATCTCCTCTCTCTTTTTCGATTTTTTCTCTCCTTTTTTCTTTTTTTCCTCTCTCGCTCTTTTTTCTTTCCTCTCGCACTCTCATTTTTATTTTTTCTCTCTCTCTCGCTTTTCTTTTTTTTTTCTCTCTCTCTTTTTTCTCTTCCCTCTCACTCTCTTTGTACTTTTTTCTCTCTCACTTTTCTTTTTTCCCCTCTTTTTTCTTTTTTTTCTCTCTCTTTATTTTCGTTATTTTTCTCTCCCTTTTTGCTTTTTTTCTCTCTCGCTCTTTTTTCTTTCCTCTCGCACTCTCATTTTTATTTTTTCTCTCTCTCTCGCTTTTCTTTTTTTTTCTCTCTCTCTTTTTTCTTTTCCCTCTCACTCTCTTTGTACTTTTTTCTCTCTCACTTTTCTTTTTTCCCCTCTTTTTTCTTTTTTTTCTCTCTCTTTATTTTCGTTATTTTTCTCTCCCTTTTTCCTTTTTTTCTCTCTCGCTCTTTTTTCTTTCCTCTCGCACTCTCATTTTTTTTTCTCTCTCTCATTTTTCTTTTTTTCTCTCTTTTTTCCTTTTTTTCTCTCTCTCTCTTTTTCGATTTTTTCTCTCCCTTTTTTCTTTTTTTCCCTCTCTCGCTCTTTTTTCTTTCCTCTCGCACTCTCATTTTTCTTTTTTCTCTCTCTCTCGCTTTTCTTTTTTTTTCTCTCTCTCTTTTTTCTTTTCTCTCTCACTCTCTTTGTACTTTTTTCTCTCTCACTTTTCTTTTTTTTCTCTCTTTTTTCTTTTTTCTCTCCCTTTTTCTTTTTTTTCCTCTCTCGCTCTTTTTTCTTTCCTCTCGCACTCTCATTTTTCTTTTTTCTCTCTCTCACTTTTCTTTTTTCTCTCTCTCTTTTTTCTTTTCTCTCTCACTCTCTTTGTACTTTTTTCTCTCTCACTTTTCTTTATTTTCTCTCTTTTTTCTTTTTTCTCTCCCTTTTTTCTTTTTTTTCTCTCGCTCTTTTTTCTTTCCTCTCGCACTCAATTTTCTTTTTTCTCTCTCTCTCATTTTTCTTTTTTTCTCTTTTTTCCTTTTTTATCTCTCTCTCTTTTTTCGTTTTTTCTCTCTTTTTTCTGAATTTCTGTGTCTTTTTTTCGTTTTTTTCCTCTCTCGCTCTTTTTTCTTTCCTCTCGCACTCTCATTTTTCTTTTTTATCTCTCTCTCGCTTTTCTTTTTTTTTCTCTCTCTCGCTTTTTTCTTTTCTCTCTCACTCTCTTTGTACTTTTTTCTCTCTCACTTTTCTTTTTTCTCTCTCTTTTTTCTTTTTTCTCTCTCTCATTTTCCTTTTTTTCTCTCGTTTTTCCTTTTTATCTCCTCTCTCTTTTTCGATTTTTTCTCTCCTTTTTTCTTTTTTTTCCTCTCTCGCTCTTTTTTCTTTCCTCTCGCACTCTCATTTTTATTTTTTCTCTCTCTCTCGCTTTTCTTTTTTTTTCTCTCTCTCTTTTTTCTCTTCCCTCTCACTCTCTTTGTACTTTTTTCTCTCACTTTTCTTTTTTCCCCTCTTTTTTCTTTTTTTTCTCTCTCTTTATTTTCGTTATTTTTCTCTCCCTTTTTGCTTTTTTTCTCTCTCGCTCTTTTTTCTTTCCTCTCGCACTCTCATTTTTATTTTTTCTCTCTCTCTCGCTTTTCTTTTTTTTTTCTCTCTCTCTTTTTTCTTTTCCCTCTCACTCTCTTTGTACTTTTTTCTCTCTCACTTTTCTTTTTTCCCCTCTTTTTTCTTTTTTTTCTCTCTCTTTATTTTCGTTGTTTTTCTCTCCCTTTTTGCTTTTTTTCTCTCTCGCTCTTTTTTCTTTCCTCTCGCACTCTCATTTTTTTTCTCTCTCTCATTTTTCTTTTTTTCTCTCTTTTTTCCTTTTTTTCTCTCTCTCTCTTTTTCGATTTTTTCTCTCTCACTTTTCTTTTTTCTCTCTCTTTTTTCTTTTTTCTCTCTCTCATTTTTCTTTTTTTCTCTCTTTTTTCCTTTTTTTCTCCTCTCTCTTTTTCGATTTTTTCTCTCCTTTTTTCTTTTTTTTCCTCTCTCGCTCTTTTTTCTTTCCTCTCGCACTCTCATTTTTCTTTTTTCTCTCTCTCTCGCTTTTCTTTTTTTCTCTTTCTCTCTTTTTTAGTTTCTCTCTCACTCTCTTTGTTCTTTTTTCTCTCTTTCACTTTTCCTTTTTTTTTTCTCCCTTTTTTCTTTTTTTCTCTCTCTTTATTTTCGTTATTTTTCTCTCCCTTTTTGCTTTTTTTCTCTCTCGCTCTTTTTTCTTTCCTCTCGCACTCTCATTTTTTTTCTCTCTCTCATTTTTCTTTTTTCTCTCTTTTTTCCTTTTTTTCTCTCTCTCTCTTTTTCGATTTTTTCTCTCCTTTTTTCTTTTTTTTCCTCTCTCGCTCTTTTTTCTGTCCTCTCGCACTCTCATTTTTCTTTTTTCTCTCTCTCTCGCTTTTCTTTTTTTTCTCTCTCTCTCTTTTTTCTTTTCTCTCTCACTCTCTTTGTACTTTTTTCTCTCTCACTTTTCTTTTTTTTCTCTCTTTTTTCTTTTTTCTCTCCCTTTTTTTTTTTTTTCTCTCTCGCTCTTTTTTCTTTCCTCTCGCACTCTCATTTTTCTTTTTTCTCTGTCTCTCGCTTTTCTTTTTTTCTCTCTTTTTTCCTTTTCTCCTCTTTTTTTTCGTTTTTTCGCTCCTTTTTTCTTTTTTTCCTCTCTCGCTCTTTTTTCTTTCCTCTCGCACTCTCATTATTCTTTTTTCTCTCTCTCTCTCGCTTTTCTTCTTTTCCATCTCTCTCTCTTTTTTCTTTTCTCTCTCACTCTCTTTGTACTTTTTTCTCTCTTTCACTTTTCTTTTTTTTTCTCCCTTTTTTCTTTTTATCTCTCTTTTTTATTTTTTTCTCCCTTTTTTCCTTTTATCTCTCTCTTTATTTTCGTTATTTTTCTCTCCCTTTTTGCTTTTTTTCTCTCTCGCTCTTTTTTCTTTCCTCTCGCACTCTCATTTTTTTTTCTCTCTCTTATTTTTCTTTTTTTCTCTCTTTTTTCCTTTTTTTCTCTCTCTCTCTTTTTCGATTTTTTCTCTCCCTTTTTTCTTTTTTTCCCTCTCTCGCTCTTTTTTCTTTCCTCTCGCACTCTCATTTTTCTTTTTTCTCTCTCTCTCGCTTTTCTTTTTTTCTCTCTCTCTCTTTTTTCTTTTCTCTCTCACTCTCTTTGTACTTTTTTCTCTCTCACTTTTCTTTTTTTTCTCTCTTTTTTCTTTTTTCTCTCCCTTTTTTCTTTTTTTTCCTCTCTCGCTCTTTTTTCTTTCCTCTCGCACTCTCATTTTTCTTTTTTCTCTCTCTCACTTTTCTTTTTTTCTCTCTCTCTTTTTTCTTTTCTCTCTCACTCTCTTTGTACTTTTTTCTCTCTCACTTTTCTTTATTTTCTCTCTTTTTTCTTTTTTCTCTCCCTTTTTTCTTTTTTTTCTCTCGCTCTTTTTTCTTTCCTCTCGCACTCAATTTTCTTTTTTCTCTCTCTCTCATTTTTCTTTTTTCTCTTTTTTCCTTTTTTAATCTCTCTCTCTTTTTTCGTTTTTTCTCTCTTTTTTCTGAATTTCTGTGTCTTTTTTTCGTTTTTTTCCTCTCTCGCTCTTTTTTCTTTCCTCTCGCACTCTCATTTTTCTTTTTTATCTCTCTCTCGCTTTTCTTTTTTTTTCTCTCTCTCGCTTTTTTCTTTTCTCTCTCACTCTCTTTGTACTTTTTTCTCTCTCACTTTTCTTTTTTCTCTCTCTTTTTTCTTTTTTCTCTCTCTTATTTTCCTTTTTTTCTCTCGTTTTTCCTTTTTATCTCCTCTCTCTTTTTCGATTTTTTCTCTCCTTTTTTCTTTTTTTCCTCTCTCGCTCTTTTTTCTTTCCTCTCGCACTCTCATTTTTATTTTTTCTCTCTCTCTCGCTTTTCTTTTTTTTTTCTCTCTCTCTTTTTTCTCTTCCCTCTCACTCTCTTTGTACTTTTTTCTCTCTCACTTTTCTTTTTTCCCCTCTTTTTTCTTTTTTTTCTCTCTCTTTATTTTCGTTATTTTTCTCTCCCTTTTTGCTTTTTTTCTCTCTCGCTCTTTTTTCTTTCCTCTCGCACTCTCATTTTTATTTTTTCTCTCTCTCTCGCTTTTCTTTTTTTTTCTCTCTCTCTTTTTTCTTTTCCCTCTCACTCTCTTTGTACTTTTTTCTCTCTCACTTTTCTTTTTTCCCCTCTTTTTTCTTTTTTTTCTCTCTCTTTATTTTCGTTATTTTTCTCTCCCTTTTTCCTTTTTTTCTCTCTCGCTCTTTTTTCTTTCCTCTCGCACTCTCATTTTTTTTTCTCTCTCTCATTTTTCTTTTTTTCTCTCTTTTTTCCTTTTTTTCTCTCTCTCTCTTTTTCGATTTTTTCTCTCCCTTTTTTCTTTTTTTCCCTCTCTCGCTCTTTTTTCTTTCCTCTCGCACTCTCATTTTTCTTTTTTCTCTCTCTCTCGCTTTTCTTTTTTTTTCTCTCTCTCTTTTTTCTTTTCTCTCTCACTCTCTTTGTACTTTTTTCTCTCTCACTTTTCTTTTTTTTCTCTCTTTTTTCTTTTTTCTCTCCCTTTTTCTTTTTTTTCCTCTCTCGCTCTTTTTTCTTTCCTCTCGCACTCTCATTTTTCTTTTTTCTCTCTCTCACTTTTCTTTTTTCTCTCTCTCATTTTTCTTTTTTTCTCTCTTTTTTCCTTTTTTTCTCCTCTCTCTTTTTCGATTTTTTCTCTCCTTTTTTCTTTTTTTTCCTCTCTCGCTCTTTTTTCTTTCCTCTCGCACTCTCATTTTTCTTTTTTCTCTCTCTCTCGCTTTTCTTTTTTTCTCTTTCTCTCTTTTTTAGTTTCTCTCTCACTCTCTTTGTTCTTTTTTCTCTCTTTCACTTTTCCTTTTTTTTTCTCCCTTTTTTCTTTTTTTCTCTCTCTTTATTTTCGTTATTTTTCTCTCCCTTTTTGCTTTTTTTCTCTCTCGCTCTTTTTTCTTTCCTCTCGCACTCTCATTTTTTTTCTCTCTCTCATTTTTCTTTTTTCTCTCTTTTTTCCTTTTTTTCTCTCTCTCTCTTTTTCGATTTTTTCTCTCCTTTTTTCTTTTTTTTCCTCTCTCGCTCTTTTTTCTGTCCTCTCGCACTCTCATTTTTCTTTTTTCTCTCTCTCTCGCTTTTCTTTTTTTTCTCTCTCTCTCTTTTTTCTTTTCTCTCTCACTCTCTTTGTACTTTTTTCTCTCTCACTTTTCTTTTTTTTCTCTCTTTTTTCTTTTTTCTCTCCCTTTTTTTTTTTTTTCTCTCTCGCTCTTTTTTCTTTCCTCTCGCACTCTCATTTTTCTTTTTTCTCTGTCTCTCGCTTTTCTTTTTTTCTCTCTTTTTTCCTTTTCTCCTCTTTTTTTTCGTTTTTTCGCTCCTTTTTTCTTTTTTTCCTCTCTCGCTCTTTTTTCTTTCCTCTCGCACTCTCATTATTCTTTTTTCTCTCTCTCTCTCGCTTTTCTTCTTTTCCATCTCTCTCTCTTTTTTCTTTTCTCTCTCACTCTCTTTGTACTTTTTTCTCTCTTTCACTTTTCTTTTTTTTTCTCCCTTTTTTCTTTTTATCTCTCTTTTTTATTTTTTTCTCCCTTTTTTCCTTTTATCTCTCTCTTTATTTTCGTTATTTTTCTCTCCCTTTTTGCTTTTTTTCTCTCTCGCTCTTTTTTCTTTCCTCTCGCACTCTCATTTTTTTTTCTCTCTCTTATTTTTCTTTTTTTCTCTCTTTTTTCCTTTTTTTCTCTCTCTCTCTTTTTCGATTTTTTCTCTCCCTTTTTTCTTTTTTTCCCTCTCTCGCTCTTTTTTCTTTCCTCTCGCACTCTCATTTTTCTTTTTTCTCTCTCTCTCGCTTTTCTTTTTTTCTCTCTCTCTCTTTTTTCTTTTCTCTCTCACTCTCTTTGTACTTTTTTCTCTCTCACTTTTCTTTTTTTTCTCTCTTTTTTCTTTTTTCTCTCCCTTTTTTCTTTTTTTTCCTCTCTCGCTCTTTTTTCTTTCCTCTCGCACTCTCATTTTTCTTTTTTCTCTCTCTCACTTTTCTTTTTTTCTCTCTCTCTTTTTTCTTTTCTCTCTCACTCTCTTTGTACTTTTTTCTCTCTCACTTTTCTTTATTTTCTCTCTTTTTTCTTTTTTCTCTCCCTTTTTTCTTTTTTTTCTCTCGCTCTTTTTTCTTTCCTCTCGCACTCAATTTTCTTTTTTCTCTCTCTCTCATTTTTCTTTTTTCTCTTTTTTCCTTTTTTAATCTCTCTCTCTTTTTTCGTTTTTTCTCTCTTTTTTCTGAATTTCTGTGTCTTTTTTTCGTTTTTTTCCTCTCTCGCTCTTTTTTCTTTCCTCTCGCACTCTCATTTTTCTTTTTTATCTCTCTCTCGCTTTTCTTTTTTTTTCTCTCTCTCGCTTTTTTCTTTTCTCTCTCACTCTCTTTGTACTTTTTTCTCTCTCACTTTTCTTTTTTCTCTCTCTTTTTTCTTTTTTCTCTCTCTTATTTTCCTTTTTTTCTCTCGTTTTTCCTTTTTATCTCCTCTCTCTTTTTCGATTTTTTCTCTCCTTTTTTCTTTTTTTCCTCTCTCGCTCTTTTTTCTTTCCTCTCGCACTCTCATTTTTATTTTTTCTCTCTCTCTCGCTTTTCTTTTTTTTTTCTCTCTCTCTTTTTTCTCTTCCCTCTCACTCTCTTTGTACTTTTTTCTCTCTCACTTTTCTTTTTTCCCCTCTTTTTTCTTTTTTTTCTCTCTCTTTATTTTCGTTATTTTTCTCTCCCTTTTTGCTTTTTTTCTCTCTCGCTCTTTTTTCTTTCCTCTCGCACTCTCATTTTTATTTTTTCTCTCTCTCTCGCTTTTCTTTTTTTTTCTCTCTCTCTTTTTTCTTTTCCCTCTCACTCTCTTTGTACTTTTTTCTCTCTCACTTTTCTTTTTTCCCCTCTTTTTTCTTTTTTTTCTCTCTCTTTATTTTCGTTATTTTTCTCTCCCTTTTTCCTTTTTTTCTCTCTCGCTCTTTTTTCTTTCCTCTCGCACTCTCATTTTTTTTTCTCTCTCTCATTTTTCTTTTTTTCTCTCTTTTTTCCTTTTTTTCTCTCTCTCTCTTTTTCGATTTTTTCTCTCCCTTTTTTCTTTTTTTCCCTCTCTCGCTCTTTTTTCTTTCCTCTCGCACTCTCATTTTTCTTTTTTCTCTCTCTCTCGCTTTTCTTTTTTTTTCTCTCTCTCTTTTTTCTTTTCTCTCTCACTCTCTTTGTACTTTTTTCTCTCTCACTTTTCTTTTTTTTCTCTCTTTTTTCTTTTTTCTCTCCCTTTTTCTTTTTTTTCCTCTCTCGCTCTTTTTTCTTTCCTCTCGCACTCTCATTTTTCTTTTTTCTCTCTCTCACTTTTCTTTTTTCTCTCTCTCTTTTTTCTTTTCTCTCTCACTCTCTTTGTACTTTTTTCTCTCTCACTTTTCTTTATTTTCTCTCTTTTTTCTTTTTTCTCTCCCTTTTTTCTTTTTTTTCTCTCGCTCTTTTTTCTTTCCTCTCGCACTCAATTTTCTTTTTTCTCTCTCTCTCATTTTTCTTTTTTTCTCTTTTTTCCTTTTTTATCTCTCTCTCTTTTTTCGTTTTTTCTCTCTTTTTTCTGAATTTCTGTGTCTTTTTTTCGTTTTTTTCCTCTCTCGCTCTTTTTTCTTTCCTCTCGCACTCTCATTTTTCTTTTTTATCTCTCTCTCGCTTTTCTTTTTTTTTCTCTCTCTCGCTTTTTTCTTTTCTCTCTCACTCTCTTTGTACTTTTTTCTCTCTCACTTTTCTTTTTTCTCTCTCTTTTTTCTTTTTTCTCTCTCTCATTTTCCTTTTTTTCTCTCGTTTTTCCTTTTTATCTCCTCTCTCTTTTTCGATTTTTTCTCTCCTTTTTTCTTTTTTTTCCTCTCTCGCTCTTTTTTCTTTCCTCTCGCACTCTCATTTTTATTTTTTCTCTCTCTCTCGCTTTTCTTTTTTTTTCTCTCTCTCTTTTTTCTCTTCCCTCTCACTCTCTTTGTACTTTTTTCTCTCACTTTTCTTTTTTCCCCTCTTTTTTCTTTTTTTTCTCTCTCTTTATTTTCGTTATTTTTCTCTCCCTTTTTGCTTTTTTTCTCTCTCGCTCTTTTTTCTTTCCTCTCGCACTCTCATTTTTATTTTTTCTCTCTCTCTCGCTTTTCTTTTTTTTTTCTCTCTCTCTTTTTTCTTTTCCCTCTCACTCTCTTTGTACTTTTTTCTCTCTCACTTTTCTTTTTTCCCCTCTTTTTTCTTTTTTTTCTCTCTCTTTATTTTCGTTGTTTTTCTCTCCCTTTTTGCTTTTTTTCTCTCTCGCTCTTTTTTCTTTCCTCTCGCACTCTCATTTTTTTTCTCTCTCTCATTTTTCTTTTTTTCTCTCTTTTTTCCTTTTTTTCTCTCTCTCTCTTTTTCGATTTTTTCTCTCTCACTTTTCTTTTTTCTCTCTCTTTTTTCTTTTTTCTCTCTCTCATTTTTCTTTTTTTCTCTCTTTTTTCCTTTTTTTCTCCTCTCTCTTTTTCGATTTTTTCTCTCCTTTTTTCTTTTTTTTTCCTCTCTCGCTCTTTTTTCTTTCCTCTCGCACTCTCATTTTTCTTTTTTCTCTCTCTCTCGCTTTTCTTTTTTTCTCTTTCTCTCTTTTTTAGTTTCTCTCTCACTCTCTTTGTTCTTTTTTCTCTCTTTCACTTTTCCTTTTTTTTTCTCCCTTTTTTCTTTTTTTCTCTCTCTTTATTTTCGTTATTTTTCTCTCCCTTTTTGCTTTTTTTCTCTCTCGCTCTTTTTTCTTTCCTCTCGCACTCTCATTTTTTTTCTCTCTCTCATTTTTCTTTTTTCTCTCTTTTTTCCTTTTTTTCTCTCTCTCTCTTTTTCGATTTTTTCTCTCCTTTTTTCTTTTTTTTCCTCTCTCGCTCTTTTTTCTGTCCTCTCGCACTCTCATTTTTCTTTTTTCTCTCTCTCTCGCTTTTCTTTTTTTCTCTCTCTCTCTTTTTTCTTTTCTCTCTCACTCTCTTTGTACTTTTTTCTCTCTCACTTTTCTTTTTTTTCTCTCTTTTTTCTTTTTTCTCTCCCTTTTTTTTTTTTTTCTCTCTCGCTCTTTTTTCTTTCCTCTCGCACTCTCATTTTTCTTTTTTCTCTGTCTCTCGCTTTTCTTTTTTTCTCTCTTTTTTCCTTTTCTCCTCTTTTTTTTCGTTTTTTCGCTCCTTTTTTCTTTTTTTCCTCTCTCGCTCTTTTTTCTTTCCTCTCGCACTCTCATTATTCTTTTTTCTCTCTCTCTCTCGCTTTTCTTCTTTTCCATCTCTCTCTCTTTTTTCTTTTCTCTCTCACTCTCTTTGTACTTTTTTCTCTCTTTCACTTTTCTTTTTTTTTCTCCCTTTTTTCTTTTTATCTCTCTTTTTTATTTTTTTCTCCCTTTTTTCCTTTTATCTCTCTCTTTATTTTCGTTATTTTTCTCTCCCTTTTTGCTTTTTTTCTCTCTCGCTCTTTTTTCTTTCCTCTCGCACTCTCATTTTTTTTTCTCTCTCTTATTTTTCTTTTTTTCTCTCTTTTTTCCTTTTTTTCTCTCTCTCTCTTTTTCGATTTTTTCTCTCCCTTTTTTCTTTTTTTCCCTCTCTCGCTCTTTTTTCTTTCCTCTCGCACTCTCATTTTTCTTTTTTCTCTCTCTCTCGCTTTTCTTTTTTTCTCTCTCTCTCTTTTTTCTTTTCTCTCTCACTCTCTTTGTACTTTTTTCTCTCTCACTTTTCTTTTTTTTCTCTCTTTTTTCTTTTTTCTCTCCCTTTTTTCTTTTTTTTCCTCTCTCGCTCTTTTTTCTTTCCTCTCGCACTCTCATTTTTCTTTTTTCTCTCTCTCACTTTTCTTTTTTTCTCTCTCTCTTTTTTCTTTTCTCTCTCACTCTCTTTGTACTTTTTTCTCTCTCACTTTTCTTTATTTTCTCTCTTTTTTCTTTTTTCTCTCCCTTTTTTCTTTTTTTTCTCTCGCTCTTTTTTCTTTCCTCTCGCACTCAATTTTCTTTTTTCTCTCTCTCTCATTTTTCTTTTTTCTCTTTTTTCCTTTTTTAATCTCTCTCTCTTTTTTCGTTTTTTCTCTCTTTTTTCTGAATTTCTGTGTCTTTTTTTCGTTTTTTTCCTCTCTCGCTCTTTTTTTCTTTCCTCTCGCTCTCTCATTTTTCTTTTTTATCTCTCTCTCGCTTTTCTTTTTTTTTCTCTCTCTCGCTTTTTTCTTTTCTCTCTCACTCTCTTTGTACTTTTTTCTCTCTCACTTTTCTTTTTTCTCTCTCTTTTTTCTTTTTTCTCTCTCTTATTTTCCTTTTTTTCTCTCGTTTTTCCTTTTTATCTCCTCTCTCTTTTTCGATTTTTTCTCTCCTTTTTTCTTTTTTTCCTCTCTCGCTCTTTTTTCTTTCCTCTCGCACTCTCATTTTTATTTTTTCTCTCTCTCTCGCTTTTCTTTTTTTTTTCTCTCTCTCTTTTTTCTCTTCCCTCTCACTCTCTTTGTACTTTTTTCTCTCTCACTTTTCTTTTTTCCCCTCTTTTTTCTTTTTTTTCTCTCTCTTTATTTTCGTTATTTTTCTCTCCCTTTTTGCTTTTTTTCTCTCTCGCTCTTTTTTCTTTCCTCTCGCACTCTCATTTTTATTTTTTCTCTCTCTCTCGCTTTTCTTTTTTTTTCTCTCTCTCTTTTTTCTTTTCCCTCTCACTCTCTTTGTACTTTTTTCTCTCTCACTTTTCTTTTTTCCCCTCTTTTTTCTTTTTTTTCTCTCTCTTTATTTTCGTTATTTTTCTCTCCCTTTTTCCTTTTTTTCTCTCTCGCTCTTTTTTCTTTCCTCTCGCACTCTCATTTTTTTTTCTCTCTCTCATTTTTCTTTTTTTCTCTCTTTTTTCCTTTTTTTCTCTCTCTCTCTTTTTCGATTTTTTCTCTCCCTTTTTTCTTTTTTTCCCTCTCTCGCTCTTTTTTCTTTCCTCTCGCACTCTCATTTTTCTTTTTTCTCTCTCTCTCGCTTTTCTTTTTTTCTCTTTCTCTCTTTTTTAGTTTCTCTCTCACTCTCTTTGTTCTTTTTTCTCTCTTTCACTTTTCCTTTTTTTTTTCTCCCTTTTTTCTTTTTTTCTCTCTCTTTATTTTCGTTATTTTTCTCTCCCTTTTTGCTTTTTTTCTCTCTCGCTCTTTTTTCTTTCCTCTCGCACTCTCATTTTTTTTCTCTCTCTCATTTTTCTTTTTTCTCTCTTTTTTCCTTTTTTTCTCTCTCTCTCTTTTTCGATTTTTTCTCTCCTTTTTTCTTTTTTTTCCTCTCTCGCTCTTTTTTCTGTCCTCTCGCACTCTCATTTTTCTTTTTTCTCTCTCTCTCGCTTTTCTTTTTTTTCTCTCTCTCTCTTTTTTCTTTTCTCTCTCACTCTCTTTGTACTTTTTTCTCTCTCACTTTTCTTTTTTTTCTCTCTTTTTTCTTTTTTCTCTCCCTTTTTTTTTTTTTTCTCTCTCGCTCTTTTTTCTTTCCTCTCGCACTCTCATTTTTCTTTTTTCTCTGTCTCTCGCTTTTCTTTTTTTCTCTCTTTTTTCCTTTTCTCCTCTTTTTTTTCGTTTTTTCGCTCCTTTTTTCTTTTTTTCCTCTCTCGCTCTTTTTTCTTTCCTCTCGCACTCTCATTATTCTTTTTTCTCTCTCTCTCTCGCTTTTCTTCTTTTCCATCTCTCTCTCTTTTTTCTTTTCTCTCTCACTCTCTTTGTACTTTTTTCTCTCTTTCACTTTTCTTTTTTTTTCTCCCTTTTTTCTTTTTATCTCTCTTTTTTATTTTTTTCTCCCTTTTTTCCTTTTATCTCTCTCTTTATTTTCGTTATTTTTCTCTCCCTTTTTGCTTTTTTTCTCTCTCGCTCTTTTTTCTTTCCTCTCGCACTCTCATTTTTTTTTCTCTCTCTTATTTTTCTTTTTTTCTCTCTTTTTTCCTTTTTTTCTCTCTCTCTCTTTTTCGATTTTTTCTCTCCCTTTTTTCTTTTTTTCCCTCTCTCGCTCTTTTTTCTTTCCTCTCGCACTCTCATTTTTCTTTTTTCTCTCTCTCTCGCTTTTCTTTTTTTCTCTCTCTCTCTTTTTTCTTTTCTCTCTCACTCTCTTTGTACTTTTTTCTCTCTCACTTTTCTTTTTTTTCTCTCTTTTTTCTTTTTTCTCTCCCTTTTTTCTTTTTTTTCCTCTCTCGCTCTTTTTTCTTTCCTCTCGCACTCTCATTTTTCTTTTTTCTCTCTCTCACTTTTCTTTTTTTCTCTCTCTCTTTTTTCTTTTCTCTCTCACTCTCTTTGTACTTTTTTCTCTCTCACTTTTCTTTATTTTCTCTCTTTTTTCTTTTTTCTCTCCCTTTTTTCTTTTTTTTCTCTCGCTCTTTTTTCTTTCCTCTCGCACTCAATTTTCTTTTTTCTCTCTCTCTCATTTTTCTTTTTTCTCTTTTTTCCTTTTTTAATCTCTCTCTCTTTTTTCGTTTTTTCTCTCTTTTTTCTGAATTTCTGTGTCTTTTTTTCGTTTTTTTCCTCTCTCGCTCTTTTTTCTTTCCTCTCGCACTCTCATTTTTCTTTTTTATCTCTCTCTCGCTTTTCTTTTTTTTTCTCTCTCTCGCTTTTTTCTTTTCTCTCTCACTCTCTTTGTACTTTTTTCTCTCTCACTTTTCTTTTTTCTCTCTCTTTTTTCTTTTTTCTCTCTCTTATTTTCCTTTTTTTCTCTCGTTTTTCCTTTTTATCTCCTCTCTCTTTTTCGATTTTTTCTCTCCTTTTTTCTTTTTTTCCTCTCTCGCTCTTTTTTCTTTCCTCTCGCACTCTCATTTTTATTTTTTCTCTCTCTCTCGCTTTTCTTTTTTTTTTCTCTCTCTCTTTTTTCTCTTCCCTCTCACTCTCTTTGTACTTTTTTCTCTCTCACTTTTCTTTTTTCCCCTCTTTTTTCTTTTTTTTCTCTCTCTTTATTTTCGTTATTTTTCTCTCCCTTTTTGCTTTTTTTCTCTCTCGCTCTTTTTTCTTTCCTCTCGCACTCTCATTTTTATTTTTTCTCTCTCTCTCGCTTTTCTTTTTTTTTCTCTCTCTCTTTTTTCTTTTCCCTCTCACTCTCTTTGTACTTTTTTCTCTCTCACTTTTCTTTTTTCCCCTCTTTTTTCTTTTTTTTCTCTCTCTTTATTTTCGTTATTTTTCTCTCCCTTTTTCCTTTTTTTCTCTCTCGCTCTTTTTTCTTTCCTCTCGCACTCTCATTTTTTTTTCTCTCTCTCATTTTTCTTTTTTTCTCTCTTTTTTCCTTTTTTTCTCTCTCTCTCTTTTTCGATTTTTTCTCTCCCTTTTTTCTTTTTTTCCCTCTCTCGCTCTTTTTTCTTTCCTCTCGCACTCTCATTTTTCTTTTTTCTCTCTCTCTCGCTTTTCTTTTTTTTTCTCTCTCTCTTTTTTCTTTTCTCTCTCACTCTCTTTGTACTTTTTTCTCTCTCACTTTTCTTTTTTTTCTCTCTTTTTTCTTTTTTCTCTCCCTTTTTCTTTTTTTTCCTCTCTCGCTCTTTTTTCTTTCCTCTCGCACTCTCATTTTTCTTTTTTCTCTCTCTCACTTTTCTTTTTTCTCTCTCTCTTTTTTCTTTTCTCTCTCACTCTCTTTGTACTTTTTTCTCTCTCACTTTTCTTTATTTTCTCTCTTTTTTCTTTTTTCTCTCCCTTTTTTCTTTTTTTTCTCTCGCTCTTTTTTCTTTCCTCTCGCACTCAATTTTCTTTTTTCTCTCTCTCTCATTTTTCTTTTTTTCTCTTTTTTCCTTTTTTATCTCTCTCTCTTTTTTCGTTTTTTCTCTCTTTTTTCTGAATTTCTGTGTCTTTTTTTCGTTTTTTTCCTCTCTCGCTCTTTTTTCTTTCCTCTCGCACTCTCATTTTTCTTTTTTATCTCTCTCTCGCTTTTCTTTTTTTTTCTCTCTCTCGCTTTTTTCTTTTCTCTCTCACTCTCTTTGTACTTTTTTCTCTCTCACTTTTCTTTTTTCTCTCTCTTTTTTCTTTTTTCTCTCTCTCATTTTCCTTTTTTTCTCTCGTTTTTCCTTTTTATCTCCTCTCTCTTTTTCGATTTTTTCTCTCCTTTTTTCTTTTTTTTCCTCTCTCGCTCTTTTTTCTTTCCTCTCGCACTCTCATTTTTATTTTTTCTCTCTCTCTCGCTTTTCTTTTTATTTCTCTCTCTCTTTTTTCTCTTCCCTCTCACTCTCTTTGTACTTTTTTCTCTCACTTTTCTTTTTTCCCCTCTTTTTTCTTTTTTTTCTCTCTCTTTATTTTCGTTATTTTTCTCTCCCTTTTTGCTTTTTTTCTCTCTCGCTCTTTTTTCTTTCCTCTCGCACTCTCATTTTTATTTTTTCTCTCTCTCTCGCTTTTCTTTTTTTTTTCTCTCTCTCTTTTTTCTTTTCCCTCTCACTCTCTTTGTACTTTTTTCTCTCTCACTTTTCTTTTTTCCCCTCTTTTTTCTTTTTTTTCTCTCTCTTTATTTTCGTTGTTTTTCTCTCCCTTTTTGCTTTTTTTCTCTCTCGCTCTTTTTTCTTTCCTCTCGCACTCTCATTTTTTTTCTCTCTCTCATTTTTCTTTTTTCTCTCTTTTTTCCTTTTTTTCTCTCTCTCTCTTTTTCGATTTTTTCTCTCCTTTTTTCTTTTTTTTCCTCTCTCGCTCTTTTTTCTGTCCTCTCGCACTCTCATTTTTCTTTTTTCTCTCTCTCTCGCTTTTCTTTTTTTTCTCTCTCTCTCTTTTTTCTTTTCTCTCTCACTCTCTTTGTACTTTTTTCTCTCTCACTTTTCTTTTTTTTCTCTCTTTTTTCTTTTTTCTCTCCCTTTTTTTTTTTTTTCTCTCTCGCTCTTTTTTCTTTCCTCTCGCACTCTCATTTTTCTTTTTTCTCTGTCTCTCGCTTTTCTTTTTTTCTCTCTTTTTTCCTTTTCTCCTCTTTTTTTTCGTTTTTTCGCTCCTTTTTTCTTTTTTTCCTCTCTCGCTCTTTTTTCTTTCCTCTCGCACTCTCATTATTCTTTTTTCTCTCTCTCTCTCGCTTTTCTTCTTTTCCATCTCTCTCTCTTTTTTCTTTTCTCTCTCACTCTCTTTGTACTTTTTTCTCTCTTTCACTTTTCTTTTTTTTTCTCCCTTTTTTCTTTTTATCTCTCTTTTTTATTTTTTTCTCCCTTTTTTCCTTTTATCTCTCTCTTTATTTTCGTTATTTTTCTCTCCCTTTTTGCTTTTTTTCTCTCTCGCTCTTTTTTCTTTCCTCTCGCACTCTCATTTTTTTTTCTCTCTCTTATTTTTCTTTTTTTCTCTCTTTTTTCCTTTTTTTCTCTCTCTCTCTTTTTCGATTTTTTCTCTCCCTTTTTTCTTTTTTTCCCTCTCTCGCTCTTTTTTCTTTCCTCTCGCACTCTCATTTTTCTTTTTTCTCTCTCTCTCGCTTTTCTTTTTTTCTCTCTCTCTCTTTTTTCTTTTCTCTCTCACTCTCTTTGTACTTTTTTCTCTCTCACTTTTCTTTTTTTTCTCTCTTTTTTCTTTTTTCTCTCCCTTTTTTCTTTTTTTTCCTCTCTCGCTCTTTTTTCTTTCCTCTCGCACTCTCATTTTTCTTTTTTCTCTCTCTCACTTTTCTTTTTTTCTCTCTCTCTTTTTTCTTTTCTCTCTCACTCTCTTTGTACTTTTTTCTCTCTCACTTTTCTTTATTTTCTCTCTTTTTTCTTTTTTCTCTCCCTTTTTTCTTTTTTTTCTCTCGCTCTTTTTTCTTTCCTCTCGCACTCAATTTTCTTTTTTCTCTCTCTCTCATTTTTCTTTTTTCTCTTTTTTCCTTTTTTAATCTCTCTCTCTTTTTTCGTTTTTTCTCTCTTTTTTCTGAATTTCTGTGTCTTTTTTTCGTTTTTTTCCTCTCTCGCTCTTTTTTCTTTCCTCTCGCACTCTCATTTTTCTTTTTTATCTCTCTCTCGCTTTTCTTTTTTTTTCTCTCTCTCGCTTTTTTCTTTTCTCTCTCACTCTCTTTGTACTTTTTTCTCTCTCACTTTTCTTTTTTCTCTCTCTTTTTTCTTTTTTCTCTCTCTTATTTTCCTTTTTTTCTCTCGTTTTTCCTTTTTATCTCCTCTCTCTTTTTCGATTTTTTCTCTCCTTTTTTCTTTTTTTCCTCTCTCGCTCTTTTTTCTTTCCTCTCGCACTCTCATTTTTATTTTTTCTCTCTCTCTCGCTTTTCTTTTTTTTTTCTCTCTCTCTTTTTTCTCTTCCCTCTCACTCTCTTTGTACTTTTTTCTCTCTCACTTTTCTTTTTTCCCCTCTTTTTTCTTTTTTTTCTCTCTCTTTATTTTCGTTATTTTTCTCTCCCTTTTTGCTTTTTTTCTCTCTCGCTCTTTTTTCTTTCCTCTCGCACTCTCATTTTTATTTTTTCTCTCTCTCTCGCTTTTCTTTTTTTTTCTCTCTCTCTTTTTTCTTTTCCCTCTCACTCTCTTTGTACTTTTTTCTCTCTCACTTTTCTTTTTTCCCCTCTTTTTTCTTTTTTTTCTCTCTCTTTATTTTCGTTATTTTTCTCTCCCTTTTTCCTTTTTTTCTCTCTCGCTCTTTTTTCTTTCCTCTCGCACTCTCATTTTTTTTTCTCTCTCTCATTTTTCTTTTTTTCTCTCTTTTTTCCTTTTTTTCTCTCTCTCTCTTTTTCGATTTTTTCTCTCCCTTTTTTCTTTTTTTCCCTCTCTCGCTCTTTTTTCTTTCCTCTCGCACTCTCATTTTTCTTTTTTCTCTCTCTCACTTTTTTTTTTTCTCTCTCTCTTTTTTCTTTTCTCTCTCACTCTCTTTGTACTTTTTTCTCTCTCACTTTTCTTTTTTTTCTCTCTTTTTTCTTTTTTCTCTCCCTTTTTCTTTTTTTTCCTCTCTCGCTCTTTTTTCTTTCCTCTCGCACTCTCATTTTTCTTTTTTCTCTCTCTCACTTTTCTTTTTTCTCTCTCTCATTTTTCTTTTTTTCTCTCTTTTTTCCTTTTTTTCTCCTCTCTCTTTTTCGATTTTTTCTCTCCTTTTTTCTTTTTTTTCCTCTCTCGCTCTTTTTTCTTTCCTCTCGCACTCTCATTTTTCTTTTTTCTCTCTCTCTCGCTTTTCTTTTTTTCTCTTTCTCTCTTTTTTAGTTTCTCTCTCACTCTCTTTGTTCTTTTTTCTCTCTTTCACTTTTCCTTTTTTTTTTCTCCCTTTTTTCTTTTTTTCTCTCTCTTTATTTTCGTTATTTTTCTCTCCCTTTTTGCTTTTTTTCTCTCTCGCTCTTTTTTCTTTCCTCTCGCACTCTCATTTTTTTTCTCTCTCTCATTTTTCTTTTTTCTCTCTTTTTTCCTTTTTTTCTCTCTCTCTCTTTTTCGATTTTTTCTCTCCTTTTTTCTTTTTTTTCCTCTCTCGCTCTTTTTTCTGTCCTCTCGCACTCTCATTTTTCTTTTTTCTCTCTCTCTCGCTTTTCTTTTTTTTCTCTCTCTCTCTTTTTTCTTTTCTCTCTCACTCTCTTTGTACTTTTTTCTCTCTCACTTTTCTTTTTTTTCTCTCTTTTTTCTTTTTTCTCTCCCTTTTTTTTTTTTTTCTCTCTCGCTCTTTTTTCTTTCCTCTCGCACTCTCATTTTTCTTTTTTCTCTGTCTCTCGCTTTTCTTTTTTTCTCTCTTTTTTCCTTTTCTCCTCTTTTTTTTCGTTTTTTCGCTCCTTTTTTCTTTTTTTCCTCTCTCGCTCTTTTTTCTTTCCTCTCGCACTCTCATTATTCTTTTTTCTCTCTCTCTCTCGCTTTTCTTCTTTTCCATCTCTCTCTCTTTTTTCTTTTCTCTCTCACTCTCTTTGTACTTTTTTCTCTCTTTCACTTTTCTTTTTTTTTCTCCCTTTTTTCTTTTTATCTCTCTTTTTTATTTTTTTCTCCCTTTTTTCCTTTTATCTCTCTCTTTATTTTCGTTATTTTTCTCTCCCTTTTTGCTTTTTTTCTCTCTCGCTCTTTTTTCTTTCCTCTCGCACTCTCATTTTTTTTTCTCTCTCTTATTTTTCTTTTTTTCTCTCTTTTTTCCTTTTTTTCTCTCTCTCGCTCTTTTTTCTTTCCTCTCGCACTCTCATTTTTCTTTTTTCTCTCTCTCTCGCTTTTCTTTTTTTCTCTCTCTCTCTTTTTTCTTTTCTCTCTCACTCTCTTTGTACTTTTTTCTCTCTCACTTTTCTTTTTTTTCTCTCTTTTTTCTTTTTTCTCTCCCTTTTTTCTTTTTTTTCCTCTCTCGCTCTTTTTTCTTTCCTCTCGCACTCTCATTTTTCTTTTTTCTCTCTCTCACTTTTCTTTTTTTCTCTCTCTCTTTTTTCTTTTCTCTCTCACTCTCTTTGTACTTTTTTCTCTCTCACTTTTCTTTATTTTCTCTCTTTTTTCTTTTTTCTCTCCCTTTTTTCTTTTTTTTCTCTCGCTCTTTTTTCTTTCCTCTCGCACTCAATTTTCTTTTTTCTCTCTCTCTCATTTTTCTTTTTTCTCTTTTTTCCTTTTTTAATCTCTCTCTCTTTTTTCGTTTTTTCTCTCTTTTTTCTGAATTTCTGTGTCTTTTTTTCGTTTTTTTCCTCTCTCGCTCTTTTTTCTTTCCTCTCGCACTCTCATTTTTCTTTTTTATCTCTCTCTCGCTTTTCTTTTTTTTTCTCTCTCTCGCTTTTTTCTTTTCTCTCTCACTCTCTTTGTACTTTTTTCTCTCTCACTTTTCTTTTTTCTCTCTCTTTTTTCTTTTTTCTCTCTCTTATTTTCCTTTTTTTCTCTCGTTTTTCCTTTTTATCTCCTCTCTCTTTTTCGATTTTTTCTCTCCTTTTTTCTTTTTTTCCTCTCTCGCTCTTTTTTCTTTCCTCTCGCACTCTCATTTTTATTTTTTCTCTCTCTCTCGCTTTTCTTTTTTTTTTCTCTCTCTCTTTTTTCTCTTCCCTCTCACTCTCTTTGTACTTTTTTCTCTCTCACTTTTCTTTTTTCCCCTCTTTTTTCTTTTTTTTCTCTCTCTTTATTTTCGTTATTTTTCTCTCCCTTTTTGCTTTTTTTCTCTCTCGCTCTTTTTTCTTTCCTCTCGCACTCTCATTTTTATTTTTTCTCTCTCTCTCGCTTTTCTTTTTTTTTCTCTCTCTCTTTTTTCTTTTCCCTCTCACTCTCTTTGTACTTTTTTCTCTCTCACTTTTCTTTTTTCCCCTCTTTTTTCTTTTTTTTCTCTCTCTTTATTTTCGTTATTTTTCTCTCCCTTTTTCCTTTTTTTCTCTCTCGCTCTTTTTTCTTTCCTCTCGCACTCTCATTTTTTTTTCTCTCTCTCATTTTTCTTTTTTTCTCTCTTTTTTCCTTTTTTTCTCTCTCTCTCTTTTTCGATTTTTTCTCTCCCTTTTTTCTTTTTTTCCCTCTCTCGCTCTTTTTTCTTTCCTCTCGCACTCTCATTTTTCTTTTTTCTCTCTCTCTCGCTTTTCTTTTTTTTTCTCTCTCTCTTTTTTCTTTTCTCTCTCACTCTCTTTGTACTTTTTTCTCTCTCACTTTTCTTTTTTTTCTCTCTTTTTTCTTTTTTCTCTCCCTTTTTCTTTTTTTTCCTCTCTCGCTCTTTTTTCTTTCCTCTCGCACTCTCATTTTTCTTTTTTCTCTCTCTCACTTTTCTTTTTTCTCTCTCTCTTTTTTCTTTTCTCTCTCACTCTCTTTGTACTTTTTTCTCTCTCACTTTTCTTTATTTTCTCTCTTTTTTCTTTTTTCTCTCCCTTTTTTCTTTTTTTTCTCTCGCTCTTTTTTCTTTCCTCTCGCACTCAATTTTCTTTTTTCTCTCTCTCTCATTTTTCTTTTTTTCTCTTTTTTCCTTTTTTATCTCTCTCTCTTTTTTCGTTTTTTCTCTCTTTTTTCTGAATTTCTGTGTCTTTTTTTCGTTTTTTTCCTCTCTCGCTCTTTTTTCTTTCCTCTCGCACTCTCATTTTTCTTTTTTATCTCTCTCTCGCTTTTCTTTTTTTTTCTCTCTCTCGCTTTTTTCTTTTCTCTCTCACTCTCTTTGTACTTTTTTCTCTCTCACTTTTCTTTTTTCTCTCTCTTTTTTCTTTTTTCTCTCTCTCATTTTCCTTTTTTTCTCTCGTTTTTCCTTTTTATCTCCTCTCTCTTTTTCGATTTTTTCTCTCCTTTTTTCTTTTTTTTCCTCTCTCGCTCTTTTTTCTTTCCTCTCACACTCTCATTTTTATTTTTTCTCTCTCTCTCGCTTTTCTTTTTTTTTCTCTCTCTCTTTTTTCTCTTCCCTCTCACTCTCTTTGTACTTTTTTCTCTCACTTTTCTTTTTTCCCCTCTTTTTTCTTTTTTTTCTCTCTCTTTATTTTCGTTATTTTTCTCTCCCTTTTTGCTTTTTTTCTCTCTCGCTCTTTTTTCTTTCCTCTCGCACTCTCATTTTTATTTTTTCTCTCTCTCTCGCTTTTCTTTTTTTTTTCTCTCTCTCTTTTTTCTTTTCCCTCTCACTCTCTTTGTACTTTTTTCTCTCTCACTTTTCTTTTTTCCCCTCTTTTTTCTTTTTTTTCTCTCTCTTTATTTTCGTTGTTTTTCTCTCCCTTTTTGCTTTTTTTCTCTCTCGCTCTTTTTTCTTTCCTCTCGCACTCTCATTTTTTTTCTCTCTCTCATTTTTCTTTTTTTCTCTCTTTTTTCCTTTTTTTCTCTCTCTCTCTTTTTCGATTTTTTCTCTCTCACTTTTCTTTTTTCTCTCTCTTTTTTCTTTTTTCTCTCTCTCATTTTTCTTTTTTTCTCTCTTTTTTCCTTTTTTTCTCCTCTCTCTTTTTCGATTTTTTCTCTCCTTTTTTCTTTTTTTTCCTCTCTCGCTCTTTTTTCTTTCCTCTCGCACTCTCATTTTTCTTTTTTCTCTCTCTCTCGCTTTTCTTTTTTCTCTTTCTCTCTTTTTTAGTTTCTCTCTCACTCTCTTTGTTCTTTTTTCTCTCTTTCACTTTTCCTTTTTTTTTTCTCCCTTTTTTCTTTTTTTCTCTCTCTTTATTTTCGTTATTTTTCTCTCCCTTTTTGCTTTTTTTCTCTCTCGCTCTTTTTTCTTTCCTCTCGCACTCTCATTTTTTTTCTCTCTCTCATTTTTCTTTTTTCTCTCTTTTTTCCTTTTTTTCTCTCTCTCTCTTTTTCGATTTTTTCTCTCCTTTTTTCTTTTTTTTCCTCTCTCGCTCTTTTTTCTGTCCTCTCGCACTCTCATTTTTCTTTTTTCTCTCTCTCTCGCTTTTCTTTTTTTTCTCTCTCTCTTTTTTCTTTTCTCTCTCACTCTCTTTGTACTTTTTTCTCTCTCACTTTTCTTTTTTTTCTCTCTTTTTTCTTTTTTCTCTCCCTTTTTTTTTTTTTTCTCTCTCGCTCTTTTTTCTTTCCTCTCGCACTCTCATTTTTCTTTTTTCTCTGTCTCTCGCTTTTCTTTTTTTCTCTCTTTTTTCCTTTTCTCCTCTTTTTTTTCGTTTTTTTCGCTCCTTTTTTCTTTTTTTCCTCTCTCGCTCTTTTTTCTTTCCTCTCGCACTCTCATTATTCTTTTTTCTCTCTCTCTCTCGCTTTTCTTCTTTTCCATCTCTCTCTCTTTTTTCTTTTCTCTCTCACTCTCTTTGTACTTTTTTCTCTCTTTCACTTTTCTTTTTTTTTCTCCCTTTTTTCTTTTTATCTCTCTTTTTTATTTTTTTCTCCCTTTTTTCCTTTTATCTCTCTCTTTATTTTCGTTATTTTTCTCTCCCTTTTTGCTTTTTTTCTCTCTCGCTCTTTTTTCTTTCCTCTCGCACTCTCATTTTTTTTTCTCTCTCTCATTTTTCTTTTTTCTCTCTTTTTTCCTTTTTTTCTCTCTCTCTCTTTTTCGATTTTTCTCTCCCTTTTTTCTTTTTTTCCTCTCTCGCTCTTTTTTCTGTCCTCTCGCACTCTCATTTTTCTTTTTTCTCTCTCTCTCGCTTTTCTTTTTTTCTCTCTCTCTCTTTTTTCTTTTCTCTTTCACTCTCTTTGTACTTTTTTCTCTCTCACTTTTCTTTTTTTCTCTCGCTCTTTTTTCTTTCCTCTCGCACTCATTTTTCTTTTTTCTCTCTCTCTCGCTTTTCTTTTTTTTTCTCTCTCTCTTTTTTCTTTTCTCTCTCACTCTCTTTGTACTTTTTTCTCTCTCACTTTTCTTTTTTTTCTCTCTTTTTCCTTTTTTCTCTCCCTTTTTTCTTTTTTTTCTCTCGCTCTTTTTTCTTTCCTCTCGCACTCTCATTTTTCTTTTTTCTCTCTCTCTCGCTTTTCTTTTTTTTCTCTCTCGCTTTTCTTTTTTTTTCTCTCTCTCTCTTTTTTCTTTTCTCTCTCACTCTCTTTGTACTTTTTTCTCTCTCACTTTTCTTTTTTTTCTCTCTTTTTTCTTTTTTCTCTCCCTTTTTTCTTTTTTTCTCTCTCGCTCTTTTTTCTTTCCTCTCGCACTCATTTTTCTTTTTTCTCTCTCTCTCGCTTTTCTTTTTTTCTCTCTTTTTTCCTTTTCTCCTCTTTTTTTCTTTTTTTCCTCTCCTTTTTTCTTTTATTCCTCTCTCGCTCTTTTTTCTTTCCTCTCGCACTCTCATTTTTATTTTTTTCTCTCTCTCGCTTTTCTTTTTTTTTCTCTCTCTCTCTTTTATCTTTTCCCTCTCACACTCTTCGTACTTTTTTCTCGCTCACTTTTCTTTTTTCCCCTCTTTTTTCTTTTTTTCTCTCTCTTTATTTTCGTTATTTTTCTCTCCCTTTTTGCTTTTTTTCTCTCTCGCTCTTTTTTCTTTCCTCTCGCACTCATATTTTTTTCTCTCTCTCATTTTTCTTTTTTTCTCTCTTTTTTCCTTTTTTTCTCTCTCTCTCTTTTTCGATTTTTTCTCTCCCTTTTCTCTTTTTTTTCCTCTCTCGCACTTCTTTCTTTCCTCTCGCACTCTCATTTTTCTTTTTTCTCTCTCTCTCGTTTTTCTTTTTTTTTCTCTCTCTTTTTTCTTTTCTCTCTCACCCTCTTTGTACTTTTTTCTCTCTCACTTTTCTTTTTTTTCTCTCTTTTTTCTTTTTTCTCTCCCTTTTTTCTTTTTTTTCTCTCTCGCTCTTTTTTTTCCTCTCGCACTCTCATTTTTCGTTTTTCTCTCTCTCTCGCTTTTCTTTTTTCCTCTCTTTTTTCCTTTACTTCCTTTTTTTCGTTTTTTTCTCCCTTTTTTCTTATTTTTCTCTCTTTTTTCTTAATTTCTGTGTCTTTTTTTCTTTTTTTTCCTCTCTCGCTCTTTTTTCTTTCCTCTCGCACTCTCATTTTTATTTTTTCTCTCTCTCTCGCTTTTCTTTTTTTTTCTCTCTCTCTCTTTTTTCTTTTCCCTCTCACTCTCTTTGTACTTTTTTCTCTCTCACTTTTCTTTTTTCCCCTCTTTTTTCTTTTTTTTCTCTCCCTTTTTCCTTTTTTTTCTCTCTCGCTATTTTTTCTTTCCTCTCGCACTCTCATTTTTCTTTTTTCTCTCTCTCTCGCTTTTCTTTTTTCCTCCTTCTCTCTTTTTTATTTTCTCTCTCACTCTCTTTGTTCTTTTTTCTCGCTTTCACTTTTCTTTTTTTTCTCCCTTTTTTCTTTTTTTCTCTCTTTTTTCTTTTTTTCTCCCTTTTTTCCTTTTTTCTCTCTCTTTATTTTCGTTATTTTTCTCTCCCTTTTTGCTTTTTTTCTCTCTCGCTCTTTTTTCTTTCCTCTCGCACTCTCATTTTTTTTTCTCTCTCTCATTTTTCTTTTTTTCTCTCTTTTTTCCTTTTTTTCTCTCTCTCTCTTTTTCGATTTTTTCTCTCCCTTTTTTCTTTTTTCCCTCTCGCTCTTTTTTCTTTCCTCTCGCACTCTCATTTTTCTTTTTTCTCTCTCTCTCGCTTTTCTTTTTTTCTCTCTCTCTCTTTTTTCTTTTCTCTCTCACTCTCTTTGTACTTTTTTCTCTCTCACTTTTCTTTTTTTTCTCTCTTTTTTCTTTTTTCTCTCCCTTTTTTCTTTTTTTTCCTCTCTCGCTCTTTTTTCTTTCCTCTCGCACTCTCATTTTTCTTTTTTCTCTCTCTCTCACTTTTCTTTTTTTCTCTCTCTCTTTTTTCTTTTCTCTCTCACTCTCTTTGTACTTTTTTCTCTCTCACTTTTCTTTATTTTCTCTCTTTTTTCTTTTTTCTCTCCCTTTTTTCTTTTTTTTCTCTCGCTCTTTTTTCTTTCCTCTCGCACTCATTTTTCTTTTTTCTCTCTCTCTCGTTTTTCTTTTTTTCTCTTTTTTCCTTTTTTATCTCTCTCTCTTTTTTCGTTTTTTCTCTCTTTTTTCTGAATTTCTGTGTCTTTTTTCCGTTTTTTCCTCTCTCGCTCTTTATCTTTCCTCTCGCACTCTCATTTTTCTTTTCTCTCTCTCTCGCTTTTCTTTTTTTTTCTCTCTCTCGCTTTTTTCTTTTCTCTCTCACTCTCTTTGTACTTTTTTCTCTCTCACTTTTCTTTTTTCTCTCTCTTTTTTCTTTTTTCTCTCTCTCATTTTTCTTTTTTTCTCTCTTTTTTCCTTTTTTTCTCCTCTCTCTTTTTCGATTTTTTCTCTCCTTTTTTCTTTTTTTTCCTCTCTCGCTCTTTTTTCTTTCCTCTCGCACTCTCATTTTTCTTTTCTCTCTCTCTCTCGCTTTTCTTTTTTTTTCTCTCTCTCGCTTTTTTCTTTTCTCTCTCACTCTCTTTGTACTTTTTTCTCTCTCACTTTTCTTTTTTCTCTCTCTTTTTTCTTTTTTCTCTCTCTCATTTTTCTTTTTTTCTCTCTTTTTTCCTTTTTTTCTCCTCTCTCTTTTTCGATTTTTTCTCTCCTTTTTTCTTTTTTTTCCTCTCTCGCTCTTTTTTCTTTCCTCTCGCACTCTCATTTTTCTTTTTTCTCTCTCTCTCGCTTTTCTTTTTTCTCTTTCTCTCTTTTTTAGTTTCTCTCTCACTCTCTTTGTTCTTTTTTCTCTCTTTCACTTTTCCTTTTTTTTTTCTCCCTTTTTTCTTTTTTTCTCTCTCTTTATTTTCGTTATTTTTCTCTCCCTTTTTGCTTTTTTTCTCTCTCGCTCTTTTTTCTTTCCTCTCGCACTCTCATTTTTTTTTCTCTCTCTCATTTTTCTTTTTTCTCTCTTTTTTCCTTTTTTTCTCTCTCTCTCTTTTTCGATTTTTTCTCTCCTTTTTTCTTTTTTTTCCTCTCTCGCTCTTTTTTCTGTCCTCTCGCACTCTCATTTTTCTTTTTTCTCTCTCTCTCGCTTTTCTTTTTTTTTCTCTCTCTCTCTTTTTTCTTTTCCCTCTCACTCTCTTTGTACTTTTTTCTCTCTCACTTTTCTTTTTTCCCCTCTTTTTTCTTTTTTTTCTCTCCCTTTTTCCTTTTTTTTCTCTCTCGCTATTTTTTCTTTCCTCTCGCACTCTCATTTTTCTTTTTTCTCTCTCTCTCGCTTTTCTTTTTTCCTCCTTCTCTCTTTTTTATTTTCTCTCTCACTCTCTTTGTTCTTTTTTCTCGCTTTCACTTTTCTTTTTTTTCTCCCTTTTTTCTTTTTTTCTCTCTTTTTTCTTTTTTTCTCCCTTTTTTCCTTTTTTCTCTCTCTTTATTTTCGTTATTTTTCTCTCCCTTTTTGCTTTTTTTCTCTCTCGCTCTTTTTTCTTTCCTCTCGCACTCTCATTTTTTTTTCTCTCTCTCATTTTTCTTTTTTTCTCTCTTTTTTCCTTTTTTTCTCTCTCTCTCTTTTTCGATTTTTTCTCTCCCTTTTTTCTTTTTTCCCTCTCGCTCTTTTTTCTTTCCTCTCGCACTCTCATTTTTCTTTTTTCTCTCTCTCTCGCTTTTCTTTTTTTCTCTCTCTCTCTTTTTTCTTTTCTCTCTCACTCTCTTTGTACTTTTTTCTCTCTCACTTTTCTTTTTTTTCTCTCTTTTTTCTCTCCCTTTTTTCTTTTTTTTCCTCTCTCGCTCTTTTTTCTTTCCTCTCGCACTCTCATTTTTCTTTTTTCTCTCTCTCTCACTTTTCTTTTTTTCTCTCTCTCTTTTTTCTTTTCTCTCTCACTCTCTTTGTACTTTTTTCTCTCTCACTTTTCTTTATTTTCTCTCTTTTTTCTTTTTTCTCTCCCTTTTTTCTTTTTTTTCTCTCGCTCTTTTTTCTTTCCTCTCGCACTCATTTTTCTTTTTTCTCTCTCTCTCGTTTTTCTTTTTTTCTCTTTTTTCCTTTTTTATCTCTCTCTCTTTTTTCGTTTTTTCTCTCTTTTTTCTGAATTTCTGTGTCTTTTTTCCGTTTTTTCCTCTCTCGCTCTTTATCTTTCCTCTCGCACTCTCATTTTTCTTTTCTCTCTCTCTCGCTTTTCTTTTTTTTTCTCTCTCTCGCTTTTTTCTTTTCTCTCTCACTCTCTTTGTACTTTTTTCTCTCTCACTTTTCTTTTTTCTCTCTCTTTTTTCTTTTTTCTCTCTCTCATTTTTCTTTTTTTCTCTCTTTTTTCCTTTTTTTCTCCTCTCTCTTTTTCGATTTTTTCTCTCCTTTTTTCTTTTTTTTCCTCTCTCGCTCTTTTTTCTTTCCTCTCGCACTCTCATTTTTCTTTTCTCTCTCTCTCTCGCTTTTCTTTTTTTTTCTCTCTCTCGCTTTTTTCTTTTCTCTCTCACTCTCTTTGTACTTTTTTCTCTCTCACTTTTCTTTTTTCTCTCTCTTTTTTCTTTTTTCTCTCTCTCATTTTTCTTTTTTTCTCTCTTTTTTCCTTTTTTTCTCCTCTCTCTTTTTCGATTTTTTCTCTCCTTTTTTCTTTTTTTTCCTCTCTCGCTCTTTTTTCTTTCCTCTCGCACTCTCATTTTTCTTTTTTCTCTCTCTCTCGCTTTTCTTTTTTCTCTTTCTCTCTTTTTTAGTTTCTCTCTCACTCTCTTTGTTCTTTTTTCTCTCTTTCACTTTTCCTTTTTTTTTTCTCCCTTTTTTCTTTTTTTCTCTCTCTTTATTTTCGTTATTTTTCTCTCCCTTTTTGCTTTTTTTCTCTCTCGCTCTTTTTTCTTTCCTCTCGCACTCTCATTTTTTTTCTCTCTCTCATTTTTCTTTTTTCTCTCTTTTTTCCTTTTTTTCTCTCTCTCTCTTTTTCGATTTTTTCTCTCCTTTTTTCTTTTTTTTCCTCTCTCGCTCTTTTTTCTGTCCTCTCGCACTCTCATTTTTCTTTTTTCTCTCTCTCTCGCTTTTCTTTTTTTTTCTCTCTCTCTCTTTTTTCTTTTCTCTCTCACTCTCTTTGTACTTTTTTCTCTCTCACTTTTCTTTTTTTTCTCTCTTTTTTCTTTTTTCTCTCCCTTTTTTTTTTTTTCTCTCTCGCTCTTTTTTCTTTCCTCTCGCACTCTCATTTTTCTTTTTTCTCTGTCTCTCGCTTTTCTTTTTTTCTCTCTTTTTTCCTTTTCTCCTCTTTTTTTTCGTTTTTTTCTCTCCTTTTTTCTTTTTTTCCTCTCTCGCTCTTTTTTCTTTCCTCTCGCACTCTCATTTTTCTTTTTTCTCTCTCTCTCGCTTTTCTTCTTTTCCATCTCTCTCTCTTTTTTCTTTTCTCTCTCACTCTCTTTGTACTTTTTTCTCTCTTTCACTTTTCTTTTTTTTTTCTCCCTTTTTTCTTTTTATCTCTCTTTTTTATTTTTTTCTCCCTTTTTCCCTTTTATCTCTCTCTTTATTTTCGTTATTTTTCTCTCCCTTTTTGCTTTTTTTCTCTCTCGCTCTTTTTTCTTTCCTCTCGCACTCTCATTTTTTTTTCTCTCTCTCATTTTTCTTTTTTCTCTCTTTTTTCCTTTTTTTCTCTCTCTCTCTTTTTCGATTTTTCTCTCCCTTTTTTCTTTTTTTCCTCTCTCGCTCTTTTTTCTGTCCTCTCGCACTCTCATTTTTCTTTTTTCTCTCTCTCTCGCTTTTCTTTTTTTCTCTCTCTCTCTTTTTTCTTTTCTCTCTCACTCTCTTTGTACTTTTTTCTCTCTCACTTTTCTTTTTTTTCTCTCTTTTTTCTTTTTTCTCTCCCTTTTTCTTTTTTTTCTCTCTCACTCTTTTTTCTTTCCTCTCGAACTCTCATTTTTCGTTTTTCTCTCTCTCTCGCTTTTCTTATTTTTCTCTCTTTTTTCCTTTTCTCCTCTTTTTTTTCGTTTTTTTCTCTCCCTTTTTTCTTTTTTTTCTCTCGCTCTTTTTTCTTTCCTCTCGCACTCATTTTTCTTTTTTCTCTCTCTCTCGCTTTTCTTTTTTTTCTCTCTCTCTTTTTTCTTTTCTCTCTCACTCTCTTTGTACTTTTTTCTCTCTCACTTTTCTTTTTTTTCTCTCTTTTTCCTTTTTTCTCTCCCTTTTTTCTTTTTTTTCTCTCGCTCTTTTTTCTTTCCTCTCGCACTCATTTTTCTTTTTTCTCTCTCTCTCGCTTTTCTTTTTTTTCTCTCTCTCTTTTTTCTTTTCTCTCTCACTCTCTTTGTACTTTTTTCTCTCTCACTTTTCTTTTTTTTCTCTCTTTTTCCTTTTTTCTCTCCCTTTTTTCTTTTTTTTCTCTCGCTCTTTTTTCTTTCCTCTCGCACTCTCATTTTTCTTTTTTCTCTCTCTCTCGCTTTTCTTTTTTTTCTCTCTCGCTTTTCTTTTTTTTTCTCTCTCTCTCTTTTTTCTTTTCTCTCTCACTCTCTTTGTACTTTTTTCTCTCTCACTTTTCTTTTTTTTTCTCTCTTTTTTCTTTTTTCTCTCCCTTTTTTCTTTTTTTTTCTCTCTCGCTCTTTTTTCTTTCCTCTCGCACTCATTTTTCTTTTTTCTCTCTCTCTCGCTTTTCTTTTTTTTTCTCTCTCTCTCTTTTATCTTTTCCCTCTCACACTCTTCGTACTTTTTTCTCGCTCACTTTTCTTTTTTCCCCTCTTTTTTCTTTTTTTCTCTCTCTTTATTTTCGTTATTTTTCTCTCCCTTTTTGCTTTTTTTCTCTCTCGCTCTTTTTTCTTTCCTCTCGCACTCATATTTTTTTCTCTCTCTCATTTTTCTTTTTTTCTCTCTTTTTTCCTTTTTTTCTCTCTCTCTCTTTTTCGATTTTTTCTCTCCCTTTTCTCTTTTTTTTCCTCTCTCGCACTTCTTTCTTTCCTCTCGCACTCTCATTTTTCTTTTTTCTCTCTCTCTCGTTTTTCTTTTTTTTTCTCTCTCTTTTTTCTTTTATCTCTCACCCTCTTTGTACTTTTTTCTCTCTCACTTTTCTTTTTTCCCCTCTTTTTTCTTTTTTTTCTCTCTCTTTATTTTCGTTATTTTTCTCTCCCTTTTTGCTTTTTTTCTCCCTCGCTCTTTTTTCTTTCCTCTCGCACTCTCATTTTTTTTCTCTCTCTCATTTTTCTTTTTTTCTCTCTTTTTTCCTTTTTTTCTCTCTCTCTTTTTCGATTTTTTCTCTCCCTTTTTTCTTTTTTTTCCTCTCTCGCTCTTTTTTCTTTCCTCTCGCACTCTCATTTTTCTTTTTTCTCTCTCTCTCGCTTTTCTTTTTTTTTCTCTCTCTCTTTTTTCTTTTCTCTCTCACTCTCTTTGTACTTTTTTCTCTCTCACTTTTCTTTTTTTTCTCTCTTTTTCCTTTTTTCTCTCCCTTTTTTCTTTTTTTCTCTCGCTCTTTTTTCTTTCCTCTCGCACTCTCATTTTTCTTTTTTCTCTCTCTCTCGCTTTTCTTTTTTTTCTCTCTCGCTTTTCTTTTTTTTTCTCTCTCTCTCTTTTTTCTTTTCTCTCTCACTCTCTTTGTACTTTTTTCTCTCTCACTTTTCTTTTTTTTCTCCCTATTTTCTTTTTTCTCTCCCTTTTTTCTTTTTTTTCTCTCTCGCTCTTTTTTCTTTCCTCTCGCACTCATTTTTCTTTTTTCTCTCTCTCTCGCTTTTCTTTTTTTCTCTCTTTTTTCCTTTTCTCCTCTTTTTTTCGTTTTTTCCTCTCCTTTTTTCTTTTATTCCTCTCTCGCTCTTTTTTCTTTCCTCTCGCACTCTCATTTTTATTTTTTCTCTCTCTCTCGCTTTTCTTTTTTTTTCTCTCTCTCTCTTTTATCTTTTCCCTCTCACACTCTTCGTACTTTTTTCTCGCTCACTTTTCTTTTTTCCCCTCTTTTTTCTTTTTTTTCTCTCTCTTTATTTTCGTTATTTTTCTCTCCCTTTTTGCTTTTTTTCTCTCTCGTTCTTTTTTCTTTCCTCTCGCACTCATATTTTTTTCTCTCTCTCATTTTTCTTTTTTTCTCTCTTTTTTCCTTTTTTTCTCTCTCTCTCTTTTTCGATTTTTTCTCTCCCTTTTCTCTTTTTTTTCCTCTCTCGCACTTTTTTCTTTCCTCTCGCACTCTCATTTTTCTTTTTTCTCTCTCTCTCGTTTTTCTTTTTTTTTCTCTCTCTTTTTTCTTTTCTCTCTCACCCTCTTTGTACTTTTTTCTCTCTCACTTTTCTTTTTTTTCTCTCTTTTTTCTTTTTTCTCTCCCTTTTTTCTTTTTTTTCTCTCTCGCTCTTTTTTTTCCTCTCGCACTCTCATTTTTCGTTTTTCTCTCTCTCTCGCTTTTCTTTTTTCCTCTCTTTTTTCCTTTACTTCCTTTTTTTCGTTTTTTTCTCCCTTTTTTCTTATTTTTCTCTCTTTTTTCTTAATTTCTGTGTCTTTTTTTCTTTTTTTTCCTCTCTCGCTCTTTTTTCTTTCCTCTCGCACTCTCATTTTTATTTTTTCTCTCTCTCTCGCTTTTCTTTTTTTTCTCTCTCTCTCTTTTTTCTTTTCCCTCTCACTCTCTTTGTACTTTTTTCTCTCTCACTTTTCTTTTTTCCCCTCTTTTTTCTTTTTTTTCTCTCCCTTTTTCCTTTTTTTTCTCTCTCGCTATTTTTTCTTTCCTCTCGCACTCTCATTTTTCTTTTTTCTCTCTCTCTCGCTTTTCTTTTTTCCTCCTTCTCTCTTTTTTATTTTCTCTCTCACTCTCTTTGTTCTTTTTTCTCGCTTTCACTTTTCTTTTTTTTCTCCCTTTTTTCTTTTTTTCTCTCTTTTTTCTTTTTTTCTCCCTTTTTTCCTTTTTTCTCTCTCTTTATTTTCGTTATTTTTCTCTCCCTTTTTGCTTTTTTTCTCTCTCGCTCTTTTTTCTTTCCTCTCGCACTCTCATTTTTTTTTCTCTCTCTCATTTTTCTTTTTTTCTCTCTTTTTTCCTTTTTTTCTCTCTCTCTCTTTTTCGATTTTTTCTCTCCCTTTTTTCTTTTTTCCCTCTCGCTCTTTTTTCTTTCCTCTCGCACTCTCATTTTTCTTTTTTCTCTCTCTCTCGCTTTTCTTTTTTTCTCTCTCTCTCTTTTTTCTTTTCTCTCTCACTCTCTTTGTACTTTTTTCTCTCTCACTTTTCTTTTTTTTCTCTCTTTTTTCTTTTTTCTCTCCCTTTTTTCTTTTTTTTCCTCTCTCGCTCTTTTTTCTTTCCTCTCGCACTCTCATTTTTCTTTTTTCTCTCTCTCTCACTTTTCTTTTTTTCTCTCTCTCTTTTTTCTTTTCTCTCTCACTCTCTTTGTACTTTTTTCTCTCTCACTTTTCTTTATTTTCTCTCTTTTTTCTTTTTTCTCTCCCTTTTTTCTTTTTTTTCTCTCGCTCTTTTTTCTTTCCTCTCGCACTCATTTTTCTTTTTTCTCTCTCTCTCGTTTTTCTTTTTTTCTCTTTTTTCCTTTTTTATCTCTCTCTCTTTTTTCGTTTTTTCTCTCTTTTTTCTGAATTTCTGTGTCTTTTTTCCGTTTTTTCCTCTCTCGCTCTTTATCTTTCCTCTCGCACTCTCATTTTTCTTTTCTCTCTCTCTCGCTTTTCTTTTTTTTTCTCTCTCTCGCTTTTTTCTTTTCTCTCTCACTCTCTTTGTACTTTTTTCTCTCTCACTTTTCTTTTTTCTCTCTCTTTTTTCTTTTTTCTCTCTCTCATTTTTCTTTTTTTCTCTCTTTTTTCCTTTTTTTCTCCTCTCTCTTTTTCGATTTTTTCTCTCCTTTTTTCTTTTTTTTCCTCTCTCGCTCTTTTTTCTTTCCTCTCGCACTCTCATTTTTCTTTTCTCTCTCTCTCTCGCTTTTCTTTTTTTTTCTCTCTCTCGCTTTTTTCTTTTCTCTCTCACTCTCTTTGTACTTTTTTCTCTCTCACTTTTCTTTTTTCTCTCTCTTTTTTCTTTTTTCTCTCTCTCATTTTTCTTTTTTTCTCTCTTTTTTCCTTTTTTTCTCCTCTCTCTTTTTCGATTTTTTCTCTCCTTTTTTCTTTTTTTTCCTCTCTCGCTCTTTTTTCTTTCCTCTCGCACTCTCATTTTTCTTTTTTCTCTCTCTCTCGCTTTTCTTTTTTCTCTTTCTCTCTTTTTTAGTTTCTCTCTCACTCTCTTTGTTCTTTTTTCTCTCTTTCACTTTTCCTTTTTTTTTTCTCCCTTTTTTCTTTTTTTCTCTCTCTTTATTTTCGTTATTTTTCTCTCCCTTTTTGCTTTTTTTCTCTCTCGCTCTTTTTTCTTTCCTCTCGCACTCTCATTTTTTTTCTCTCTCTCATTTTTCTTTTTTCTCTCTTTTTTCCTTTTTTTCTCTCTCTCTCTTTTTCGATTTTTTCTCTCCTTTTTTCTTTTTTTTCCTCTCTCGCTCTTTTTTCTGTCCTCTCGCACTCTCATTTTTCTTTTTTCTCTCTCTCTCGCTTTTCTTTTTTTTTCTCTCTCTCTCTTTTTTCTTTTCTCTCTCACTCTCTTTGTACTTTTTTCTCTCTCACTTTTCTTTTTTTTCTCTCTTTTTTCTTTTTTCTCTCCCTTTTTTTTTTTTTCTCTCTCGCTCTTTTTTCTTTCCTCTCGCACTCTCATTTTTCTTTTTTCTCTGTCTCTCGCTTTTCTTTTTTTCTCTCTTTTTTCCTTTTCTCCTCTTTTTTTTCGTTTTTTTCTCTCCTTTTTTCTTTTTTTCCTCTCTCGCTCTTTTTTCTTTCCTCTCGCACTCTCATTTTTCTTTTTTCTCTCTCTCTCGCTTTTCTTCTTTTCCATCTCTCTCTCTTTTTTCTTTTCTCTCTCACTCTCTTTGTACTTTTTTCTCTCTTTCACTTTTCTTTTTTTTTTCTCCCTTTTTTCTTTTTATCTCTCTTTTTTATTTTTTTCTCCCTTTTTCCCTTTTATCTCTCTCTTTATTTTCGTTATTTTTCTCTCCCTTTTTGCTTTTTTTCTCTCTCGCTCTTTTTTCTTTCCTCTCGCACTCTCATTTTTTTTTCTCTCTCTCATTTTTCTTTTTTCTCTCTTTTTTCCTTTTTTTCTCTCTCTCTCTTTTTCGATTTTTCTCTCCCTTTTTTCTTTTTTTCCTCTCTCGCTCTTTTTTCTGTCCTCTCGCACTCTCATTTTTCTTTTTTCTCTCTCTCTCGCTTTTCTTTTTTTCTCTCTCTCTCTTTTTTCTTTTCTCTCTCACTCTCTTTGTACTTTTTTCTCTCTCACTTTTCTTTTTTTTCTCTCTTTTTTCTTTTTTCTCTCCCTTTTTCTTTTTTTTCTCTCTCACTCTTTTTTCTTTCCTCTCGAACTCTCATTTTTCGTTTTTCTCTCTCTCTCGCTTTTCTTATTTTTCTCTCTTTTTTCCTTTTCTCCTCTTTTTTTTCGTTTTTTTCTCTCCCTTTTTTCTTTTTTTTCTCTCGCTCTTTTTTCTTTCCTCTCGCACTCATTTTTCTTTTTTCTCTCTCTCTCGCTTTTCTTTTTTTTCTCTCTCTCTTTTTTCTTTTCTCTCTCACTCTCTTTGTACTTTTTTCTCTCTCACTTTTCTTTTTTTTCTCTCTTTTTCCTTTTTTCTCTCCCTTTTTTCTTTTTTTTCTCTCGCTCTTTTTTCTTTCCTCTCGCACTCATTTTTCTTTTTTCTCTCTCTCTCGCTTTTCTTTTTTTTCTCTCTCTCTTTTTTCTTTTCTCTCTCACTCTCTTTGTACTTTTTTCTCTCTCACTTTTCTTTTTTTTCTCTCTTTTTCCTTTTTTCTCTCCCTTTTTTCTTTTTTTTCTCTCGCTCTTTTTTCTTTCCTCTCGCACTCTCATTTTTCTTTTTTCTCTCTCTCTCGCTTTTCTTTTTTTTCTCTCTCGCTTTTCTTTTTTTTTCTCTCTCTCTCTTTTTTCTTTTCTCTCTCACTCTCTTTGTACTTTTTTCTCTCTCACTTTTCTTTTTTTTTCTCTCTTTTTTCTTTTTTCTCTCCCTTTTTTCTTTTTTTTTCTCTCTCGCTCTTTTTTCTTTCCTCTCGCACTCATTTTTCTTTTTTCTCTCTCTCTCGCTTTTCTTTTTTTCTCTCTTTTTTCCTTTTCTCCTCTTTTTTTCGTTTTTTCCTCTCCTTTTTTCTTTTATTCCTCTCTCGCTCTTTTTTCTTTCCTCTCGCACTCTCATTTTTATTTTTTCTCTCTCTCTCGCTTTTCTTTTTTTTTCTCTCTCTCTCTTTTATCTTTTCCCTCTCACACTCTTCGTACTTTTTTCTCGCTCACTTTTCTTTTTTCCCCTCTTTTTTCTTTTTTTCTCTCTCTTTATTTTCGTTATTTTTCTCTCCCTTTTTGCTTTTTTTCTCTCTCGCTCTTTTTTCTTTCCTCTCGCACTCATATTTTTTTCTCTCTCTCATTTTTCTTTTTTTCTCTCTTTTTTCCTTTTTTTCTCTCTCTCTCTTTTTCGATTTTTTCTCTCCCTTTTCTCTTTTTTTTCCTCTCTCGCACTTCTTTCTTTCCTCTCGCACTCTCATTTTTCTTTTTTCTCTCTCTCTCGTTTTTCTTTTTTTTTCTCTCTCTTTTTTCTTTTATCTCTCACCCTCTTTGTACTTTTTTCTCTCTCACTTTTCTTTTTTCCCCTCTTTTTTCTTTTTTTTCTCTCTCTTTATTTTCGTTATTTTTCTCTCCCTTTTTGCTTTTTTTCTCCCTCGCTCTTTTTTCTTTCCTCTCGCACTCTCATTTTTTTTCTCTCTCTCATTTTTCTTTTTTTCTCTCTTTTTTCCTTTTTTTCTCTCTCTCTTTTTCGATTTTTTCTCTCCCTTTTTTCTTTTTTTTCCTCTCTCGCTCTTTTTTCTTTCCTCTCGCACTCTCATTTTTCTTTTTTCTCTCTCTCTCGCTTTTCTTTTTTTTTCTCTCTCTCTTTTTTCTTTTCTCTCTCACTCTCTTTGTACTTTTTTCTCTCTCACTTTTCTTTTTTTTCTCTCTTTTTCCTTTTTTCTCTCCCTTTTTTCTTTTTTTCTCTCGCTCTTTTTTCTTTCCTCTCGCACTCTCATTTTTCTTTTTTCTCTCTCTCTCGCTTTTCTTTTTTTTCTCTCTCGCTTTTCTTTTTTTTTCTCTCTCTCTCTTTTTTCTTTTCTCTCTCACTCTCTTTGTACTTTTTTCTCTCTCACTTTTCTTTTTTTTCTCCCTATTTTCTTTTTTCTCTCCCTTTTTTCTTTTTTTTCTCTCTCGCTCTTTTTTCTTTCCTCTCGCACTCATTTTTCTTTTTTCTCTCTCTCTCGCTTTTCTTTTTTCTCTCTTTTTTCCTTTTCTCCTCTTTTTTTCGTTTTTTCCTCTCCTTTTTTCTTTTATTCCTCTCTCGCTCTTTTTTCTTTCCTCTCGCACTCTCATTTTTATTTTTTCTCTCTCTCTCGCTTTTCTTTTTTTTTCTCTCTCTCTCTTTTATCTTTTCCCTCTCACACTCTTCGTACTTTTTTCTCGCTCACTTTTCTTTTTTCCCCTCTTTTTTCTTTTTTTTCTCTCTCTTTATTTTCGTTATTTTTCTCTCCCTTTTTGCTTTTTTTCTCTCTCGTTCTTTTTTCTTTCCTCTCGCACTCATATTTTTTTCTCTCTCTCATTTTTCTTTTTTTCTCTCTTTTTTCCTTTTTTTCTCTCTCTCTCTTTTTCGATTTTTTCTCTCCCTTTTCTCTTTTTTTTCCTCTCTCGCACTTTTTTCTTTCCTCTCGCACTCTCATTTTTCTTTTTTCTCTCTCTCTCGTTTTTCTTTTTTTTTCTCTCTCTTTTTTCTTTTCTCTCTCACCCTCTTTGTACTTTTTTCTCTCTCACTTTTCTTTTTTTTCTCTCTTTTTTCTTTTTTCTCTCCCTTTTTTCTTTTTTTTCTCTCTCGCTCTTTTTTTTCCTCTCGCACTCTCATTTTTCGTTTTTCTCTCTCTCTCGCTTTTCTTTTTTCCTCTCTTTTTTCCTTTACTTCCTTTTTTTCGTTTTTTTCTCCCTTTTTTCTTATTTTTCTCTCTTTTTTCTTAATTTCTGTGTCTTTTTTTCTTTTTTTTCCTCTCTCGCTCTTTTTTCTTTCCTCTCGCACTCTCATTTTTATTTTTTCTCTCTCTCTCGCTTTTCTTTTTTTTCTCTCTCTCTCTTTTTTCTTTTCCCTCTCACTCTCTTTGTACTTTTTTCTCTCTCACTTTTCTTTTTTCCCCTCTTTTTTCTTTTTTTTCTCTCCCTTTTTCCTTTTTTTTCTCTCTCGCTATTTTTTCTTTCCTCTCGCACTCTCATTTTTCTTTTTTCTCTCTCTCTCGCTTTTCTTTTTTCCTCTTTCTCTCTTTTTTATTTTCTCTCTCACTCTCTTTGTTCTTTTTTCTCGCTTTCACTTTTCTTTTTTTTCTCCCTTTTTTCTTTTTTTCTCTCTTTTTTCTTTTTTTCTCCCTTTTTTCCTTTTTTCTCTCTCTTTATTTTCGTTATTTTTCTCTCCCTTTTTGCTTTTTTTCTCTCTCGCTCTTTTTTCTTTCCTCTCGCACTCTCATTTTTTTCTCTCCCTCATTGTCACTGTCACGCTGTCACTGTCACTGTCACACTGTCACTGTCACACTGGCAATGTCACACTGTCACACTGTCACACTGTCACTGTCACTGTCACTGTCACACTGTCACTTTCACTCTCACACTGTCACTGTCACACTGTCACTGTCACACTGTCACACTGTCACACTGTCACACTGTCACACTGTCACACTGTCACACTGTCACACTGTCACACTGTCACACTGTCACACTGTCACACTGTCACACTGTCACACTGTCACTGTCACACTGTCCCTGTCACTGTAAAACTGTCCCTGTCAATGTCACACTGTCACTGTCACACTGTCACTGTCGCTCTCACTTTCACTGTCACTGTCACACTGTCCCTGTCACTGTCACACTGTCACTGTCACACTGTCAGGCCGTCACTGTCACGCTGTCACTGTCACACTGTCACTGTCACACTGTCGCTGACACTTTCACTGCCACTGTCACATTGCCACACTGTCACTGTCACACTGTCACACTGTCACACTGTCCCTGTCACTGTCACTGTCACACTGTCACGCTGTCACGCTGTCACGCTGTCACGCTGTCACTGTCACACTGTCACTGTCACTGTCACTGTCACTGTCACACTGTCACTGTCACACTGTTACTGTCACTGTCACTGTCACTTTCACTGTCGCTGTCACTGTCACACTGTCACTGTCACACTGTCACTCTCACTGTCACTGTCACACTGTCCCTGTCACACTGTCACTGTAACTGTCACACTGTCACTGTCATACTGTCAGTGTCACACTGTTCCTGTCACTGTCACTGTCACACTGTCACACTCTTTTCCTTTTCTCTCTCACTCTCGTTTTTCTTTTTTCTTCTCTCTCTCTTTTTTCATTTTTTTTCTCGTTTTAATTTTTTTTCTCTTTTAAATTTTTTTTCTTTTTTTTTTTCCTCATTTTTCTCTCTCCCTTTTTCTTTTGCTTTCCCTCTCGCTCTTTTTTCTTTCCTCTCGCACTCTCATTTTAATTTTTTTTCTCTCTCCCATTTTTCTTTTTTCTCTCTTTTTTCATTTTTTTCTCTCTCTTTTTTTTTCGTTTTCCCTCTCTTTCTCTTTTCTTTTTTCCTCTCGCTCTCATTTTTCTTTTTTTTCTCTCTTTTTTCCTTTTTTTCTCTCTAACCTTTTCTTTTCTTCTGTCTCTCGTTTTACTTTCTTATCTCTCTTTTTCTTTTCTCTCACTCTCTTTTGTCACACTGTCACTGTCGCTGTCACTTTCACTGTCACTGTCACTGTCACTGTCACTATCACTGTCACACTGTCACTGTCACTGTCACTGTCACGCTGTCACTGTCACACTGACAATGTCACACTGTCACTGTCACTGTCACTTTCACTGTCACTGTCACTGTCACTTTCACTGTCACTGTCACATTGCCACACTGTCACTGTCACTGTCACACTGTCCCTGTCACTGTCACTGTCACACTGTCACGCTGTCACAGTCACACTTTCACTGTCACTGTCACACTGTCACTGTCACATTGTTACTGTCACTGTCACTGTCACTTTCACTGTCGCTGTCACTGTCACACTGTCCCTGTCACTGTAACACTGTCCCTGTCAATGCCACACTGTCACTGTCACACTGTCACTGTCGCTATCACTTTCACTGTCACTGTCACTGTCACTGTCACTGTCACTGTCACACTGTCCCTGTCACTGTCACACTATCACTGTCACACTGTCACTGTCACTGTCACGCTGTCACTGTCACACTGACACTGTCACACTGTCACACTGTCACTGTCACTTTCACTGTCACTGTCACTTTCACTGTCACTTTCACGTTGCCACATTGTCACTGTCACTGTCACACTGTCACTGTCACACTGTCACACTGTCACGCTGTCACTGTCACACTGTCACTGTCACACTGTCACTGTCACATTGTTACTGTTACTGTCACTGTCACTTTCACTGTCACTGTCACACTGTCACTGTCACACTGTCACTGTCACTTTCACTGTCACTGTCACTTTCACTGTCACTTTCACGTTGCCACATTGTCACTGTCACTGTCACACTGTCACTGTCACACTGTCACGCTGTCACTGTCACACTGTCACTGTCACACTGTCACTGTCACATTGTTACTGTTACTGTCACTGTCACTTTCACTGTCACTGTCACACTGTTACTGTCACACTGTCACTGTCACACTGTCACACTGTCACTGTCACTGTCACTGTCACACTGTCCCTGTCACTGTCACACTGTCACTGTCACACTGTCACTGTCACTGTCACGCTGTCACTGTCACACTGACACTGTCACACTGTCACACTGTCACTGTCACTTTCACTGTCACTGTCACTTTCACTGTCACTTTCACGTTGCCACATTCTCACTGTCACTGTCACACTGTCACTGTCACACTGTCACGCTGTCACTGTCACACTGTCACGCTGTCACTGTCACACTGTCACTGTCACACTGTCACTGTCACATTGTTACTGTTACTGTCACTGTCACTTTCACTGTCCCTGTCACTGTCACACTGTCACACTGTCACACTGTCACACTGTCACTGTCACTGTCACAATCTCACTCTCACTGTCACTGTCACACTGTCCCTGTCACACTGTCACTGTAACTGTCACACTGTCACTGTCACACTGTCAGGCCGTCACTGTCACGCTGTCACTGTCACACTGTCACTGTCACACTGTCGCTGACACTTTCACTGCCACTGTCACATTGCCACACTGTCACTGTCACACTGTCACACTGTCACACTGTCCCTGTCACTGTCACTGTCACACTGTCACGCTGTCACGCTGTCACGCTGTCACGCTGTCACTGTCACACTGTCACTGTCACTGTCACTGTCACACTGTCACTGTCACACTGTTACTGTCACTGTCACTGTCACTTTCACTGTCGCTGTCACTGTCACACTGTCACTGTCACACTGTCACTCTCACTGTCACTGTCACACTGTCCCTGTCACACTGTCACTGTAACTGTCACACTGTCACTGTCATACTGTCAGTGTCACACTGTTCCTGTCACTGTCACTGTCACACTGTCACACTCTTTTCCTTTTCTCTCTCACTCTCGTTTTTCTTTTTTCTTCTCTCTCTCTTTTTTCATTTTTTTTCTCGTTTTAATTTTTTTTCTCTTTTAAATTTTTTTTCTTTTTTTTTTTCCTCATTTTTCTCTCTCCCTTTTTCTTTTGCTTTCCCTCTCGCTCTTTTTTCTTTCCTCTCGCACTCTCATTTTAATTTTTTTTCTCTCTCCCATTTTTCTTTTTTCTCTCTTTTTTCATTTTTTTCTCTCTCTTTTTTTTTCGTTTTCCCTCTCTTTCTCTTTTCTTTTTTCCTCTCGCTCTCATTTTTCTTTTTTTTCTCTCTTTTTTCCTTTTTTCTCTCTAACCTTTTCTTTTCTTCTGTCTCTCGTTTTACTTTCTTATCTCTCTTTTTCTTTTCTCTCACTCTCTTTTGTCACACTGTCACTGTCGCTGTCACTTTCACTGTCACTGTCACTGTCACTGTCACTATCACTGTCACACTGTCACTGTCACTGTCACTGTCACGCTGTCACTGTCACACTGACAATGTCACACTGTCACTGTCACTGTCACTTTCACTGTCACTGTCACTGTCACTTTCACTGTCACTGTCACATTGCCACACTGTCACTGTCACTGTCACACTGTCCCTGTCACTGTCACTGTCACACTGTCACGCTGTCACAGTCACACTTTCACTGTCACTGTCACACTGTCACTGTCACATTGTTACTGTCACTGTCACTGTCACTTTCACTGTCGCTGTCACTGTCACACTGTCCCTGTCACTGTAACACTGTCCCTGTCAATGCCACACTGTCACTGTCACACTGTCACTGTCGCTATCACTTTCACTGTCACTGTCACTGTCACTGTCACTGTCACTGTCACACTGTCCCTGTCACTGTCACACTATCACTGTCACACTGTCACTGTCACTGTCACGCTGTCACTGTCACACTGACACTGTCACACTGTCACACTGTCACTGTCACTTTCACTGTCACTGTCACTTTCACTGTCACTTTCACGTTGCCACATTGTCACTGTCACTGTCACACTGTCACTGTCACACTGTCACACTGTCACGCTGTCACTGTCACACTGTCACTGTCACACTGTCACTGTCACATTGTTACTGTTACTGTCACTGTCACTTTCACTGTCACTGTCACACTGTCACTGTCACACTGTCACTGTCACACTGTCACTGTCACTTTCACTGTCACTGTCACTTTCACTGTCACTTTCACGTTGCCACATTGTCACTGTCACTGTCACACTGTCACTGTCACACTGTCACGCTGTCACTGTCACACTGTCACTGTCACACTGTCACTGTCACATTGTTACTGTTACTGTCACTGTCACTTTCACTGTCACTGTCACACTGTTACTGTCACACTGTCACTGTCACACTGTCACACTGTCACTGTCACTGTCACTGTCACACTGTCCCTGTCACTGTCACACTGTCACTGTCACACTGTCACTGTCACTGTCACGCTGTCACTGTCACACTGACACTGTCACACTGTCACACTGTCACTGTCACTTTCACTGTCACTGTCACTTTCACTGTCACTTTCACGTTGCCACATTGTCACTGTCACTGTCACACTGTCACTGTCACACTGTCACGCTGTCACTGTCACACTGTCACGCTGTCACTGTCACACTGTCACTGTCACACTGTCACTGTCACATTGTTACTGTTACTGTCACTGTCACTTTCACTGTCCCTGTCACTGTCACACTGTCACTGTCACACTGTCACACTGTCACACTGTCACTGTCACTGTCACAGTCACAATCTCACTCTCACTGTCACTGTCACACTGTCCCTGTCACACTGTCACTGTCACACTGTCACTGTAACTGTCACACTGTCACTGTCACACTGTCACTGTCACAATGTCCCTGTCACTGTCACAATGTCCCTGTCACTGTCACTGTCACACTGTCACTGTCACTGTCACACTGTCCCTGTCACACTGTCACTGTCATACTGTCACTGTCACTGTCACACTGTCACGCTGTCACGCTGTCACTGTCACACTGTCACTGTCACTGTCATTGTCACTGTCACTGTCACTGTCATTGTCACTGTCACACTGTCATACTGTCACACTGTCACACTGTCACACTGTCCCTGTCACATACACACTGTCACTTTCACTGTCATTGTCACTGTCACTGTCACACTGTCACTGCCACCCTGTCACACTGTCACTGTCACACTGTCACACTGTCACACTGTCACGGTCACATACACACTGTCACTTTCACTGTCACTGTCACACTGTCACACTGTCACACTGTCACACTGTCACACTGTCACACTGTCACTGTCACTTTCACTGTCACTTTCACTGTCACACTGTCACTGTCACTGTCACACTGTCACTCTCACTGTCACGCTGTCACTGTCACACTGGCACTGTCACACTGTCACATTGTTACTGCCACTGTCATTTTCACTGTCGTTGTCACTGTCACACTGTCCCTGTCACTGTCACACTATCACTGTCACACTGTCACTGTCACTGTCACGCTGTCACTGTCACACTGACACTGTCACACTGTCACTGTCACTGTCACTTTCACTGTCACTGTCACTTTCACTGTCACACTGTCACTGTCACTGTTACACTGTCACTGTCACATTGTTACTGTCACTGTCACTTTCACTGTCGCTGTCACTGTCACAGTCACACTGTCACTGTCACACTGTCACATTGTCACTGTCACTGTCACACTGTCACTCTCACTGTCACACTGTCACTCTCACTGTCACTGTCACACTGTCCCTCTCACACTGTCACTGTCACTGTAACTGTCACACTGTCACTGTCACACTGTCACTGTCACAATGTCCCTGTCACTGTCATTGTCACACTGTCACTGTCACACTCTCACTGTCATACTGTCACTGACAATGTCACACTGTCACTGACAATGTCACACTGTCACGCTGTCACGCTGTCACTGTCACACTGTCACTGTCACTGTCACTGTCATTGTCACTGTCACTGTCACTGTCATTGTCACTGTCACACTATCACACTGTCACACTGTCACACTGTCACACTGTCACACTGTCACTGTCACATACACTGTCACTTTCACTGTCACTGTTACTGTCACTGTCACACTGTCACTCTGTCACACTGTCACTCTGTCACTGTCACTGTCATTGTCACTGTTACTGTCACACAGTCACTGTCACCCTGTCACACTGTCACTGTCACACTGTCACACTGTCACGGTCACATACACACTGTCACTTTCAATGTCACTGTCACAATGTCCCTGTCACTGTCACTGTCACACTGTCACTGTCACACTGTCACTGTCATACTGTCACTGTCACACTGTCACGCTGTCACGCTGTCACTGTCACACTGTCACTGTCACTGTCATTGTCACTGTCACTGTCACTGTCTTTGTCACTGTCACACTGTCACTGTCACACTGTCACACTGTCACACTGTCACACTGTCACACTGTCACACTGTCACACTGTCACACTGTCACTGTCACATACACGCTGTCACTTTCACTGTCACTGTTACTGTCACTGTCACTCTTTCACTGTCACCCTGTCACACTGTCACTGTCACACTGTCACACTGTCACGGTCACATACACACTGTCACTTTCACTGTCACTGTCACTGTCACACTGTCACACTATCACACTGTCACACTGTCACACTGTCACACTGTCACACTGTCACACTGTCACACTGTCACACTGTCACACTGTCACACTGTCACACTGTCACACTGTCACTGTCAATTTCACTTTCACTGTCACACTGTCACTGTCACTGTCACACTGTCACTCTCACTGTCACGCTGTCACTATCACACTGTCACTGTCACACTGGCACTGTCACACTGCCACATTGTTACTGTCACTGACACTGTCATTTTCACTGTCGCTGTCACTGTCACACTGTCCCTGTTACTGTAACACTGTCCCTGTCAATGTCACACTGTCAATGTCACACTGTCACTGTCACTGTCACTTTCACTGTCACTGTCACTTTCACTGTCACACTGTCACTGTCACTGTCACACTGTCACTGTCACACTGTCACTGTCACATTGTTACTGTCACTGTCACTGTCACTTTCACTGTCGCTGTCACTGTCACACTGTCACTGTCACACTGTCACATTGTCACTGTCACTGTCACACTGTCACTCTCACTGTCACTGTCACTGTCACACTGTCCCTGTCACACTGTCACTGTAACTGTCACACTGTCACTGTCACACTGTCACTGTCACAATGTCCCTGTCACTGTCATTGTCACACTGTCACTGTCACACTCTCACTGTCATACTGTCACTGTCACTGTCACACTGTCACGCTGTCACGCTGTCACTGTCACACTGTCACTGTGACTGTCATTGTCACTGTCACTGTCACTGTCATTGTCACTGTCACACTGTCACGGTCACTTTCACTGTCACTGTCACTTTCACTGTCACACTGTCACTGTCACTGTCACACTGTAACTCTCACTGTCGCGCTGTCACTGTCACACTGTCACACTGTCACTGTCACACTGGCACTGTCACACTATCATACTGTCACACTGTCACTGTCACTGTCACACTGACACACTGTCACTTTCACTGTCACTGTCACAATGTCACTGTCACAATGTCACTGTCACACTGTCACACTGTCACACTGTCACATTGTCACACTATCACACTGTCACACTGTCACTGTCACACTGTCACATTGTCACTGTCACTGTCACACTGTCACTCTCACTGTCACTGTCACACTGTCCCTGTCACACTGTCACTGTAACTGTCACACTGTCACACTGTCACTGTCACAATGTCCCTGTCACAGTCACTGTCACACTGTCACTGTCACACTCTCACTGTCATACTGTCACTGTCACTGTCACACTGTCACGCTGTCACTGTCACACTGTCACGCTGTCACTGTCACTCTGTCACTGTCACACTGTCACTGTCACTGTCACTGTCATTGTCACTGTCACTGTCACTGTCACTGTCATTGTCACTGTCACACTATCACACTGTCACACTGTCACACTGTCACACTGTCACTGTCACATACACACTGTCACTTTCAATGTCTCTGTTACTGTCACTGTCACACTGTCACTCTGTCACTGTCATTGTCACACTGTTACTGTCACACTGTCACTGTCACCATGTCACACTGTCACTGTCACAATGTCACACTGTCACGGTCACATACACACTGTCACTTTCACTGTCACTGTCACACTGTCACGGTCACTTTCACTGTCACTGTCACTTTCACTGTCACACTGTCACTGTCACTGTCACACTGTAACTCTCACTGTCACGCTGTCACTGTCACACTGTCACTGTCACACTGGCACTGTCACACTATCATACTGTCACAATGTCACTGTCACTGTCTTACTGTAACTGTCACACTGTCACTGTCACACTGTCACGCTCACACTGTCACTGTCACACTGTCACTGTCACGCTGTCACTGTCACTGTCAGTGTCACACTGCCACACTGTTACTGTCACTGTCACTGTCTCACTGTCACACTGTCACTGTCGCTGACACACTGTCACTCTCACTGTCACTGTCACTGTCACACTGTCACTGTCACACTGTCCCTGTCACACTGTCTCTGTCACTGTCACACTGTCACTGTCACACTGTCACTGTCACACTGTCACACTGTCACTGTCACACTGTTACTGTCACACTGTCACTGTCACACTGTCCCTGTCACTGTCACACTGTCCCTGTCACTGTCACATTGTCCCTGTCACTGTCACTGTCATACTGTCACTGTCACTGTCAGTGCCATTGCCACTGTAACTGTCACACTGACCCTGTCAATGTCACGCTGTCACTGTCACACTGTCACTGTCAATGTCACTGTCACACTGTCACTTTCACAGTTACACTGTAACTGTCACTGTCACACTGTAACACTGTCACTGTCACACTGTAACACTGTCACTGTCACACTGTCCCTGTCACGGTCACACTTTCCCTGTCACTGTCACGCTGTCACTGTCACAATGTCACTGTCACAATGTCACTGTCACTGTTACTGTAACTGTCACACTGTCCCTGTCGCTCTCACACTGTCACTGTCACTGTCACACTGTCACTTTCACTGTCACTGTCACACTGCCACACTGTCACTGTCGCTGTCACTGTCACACTGTCCCTGTCGCTCTCACACTGTCACTGTCACTGTCACTGTCACACTGTCACTTTCACTGTCACTGTCACACTGCCACACTGTCACTGTCACTTTCACACTGTCACTGTCACACTGTCACTGTCACAATGTCACTGTCACGCTGTCACTGTCACACTGTCACACTGTCACTGTCACACTGTGACGCTCACACTGTCACTGTCACTCTGTCACTGTCACACTGTCACTGTCACTGTCAGTGTCACACTGCCACACTGTCACTGTCACTGTCACACTGTCACTGTCGCTGACACACTGTCACTCTCACTGCAACTGTCACTGTCACACTGTCACTGTCTCACTGTCACACTGTCACACTGTCCCTGTCACACTGTCACACTGTCACTGTCACACTGTCACTGTCACACTGTCACTGTCACACTGTCACTGTCACACTGTCACTGTCACACTGTCACTGTCACACTGTCACTGTCACACTGTCACTGTCACACTGTCACTGTCACACTGTCCCTGTCCCTGTCACTGTCACTGTCACTGTCACTGTCACTGTCACACTGTCACACTGTCACTGTGACTGTCACTGTGACTGTCACTGTGAATGTCACTGTGACTGTCACTGTAACTGTCACACTGTCACTGTCACTGTCACGCTGTCACTGTCACGCTGTCACTGTCACACTGTCACAGTCACTGTCAATGTCACTGTCACACTGTCACACTGTCACTTTCACAGTTACACTGTAACTGTCACTGTCACACTGTCACACTGTCCCTGTCACACTGTCCCTGTCACTGTCACTGTCACACTGTCCCTGTCACTGTCACACTGTCACTGTCACACTGTCACTGTCACACTGTCACTGTCACACTGTCACACTCTCACTGTCACTGTCAGTGCCATTGTCACTGTCACTGTCACTGTCACTGGCATTGTCACTGTCACTGTCACTGTCACACTGTCACTGTCACACTGTCACTGTCGCTGACATACTGTCACTCTCACTGCAACTGTCACTGTCACACTGTCACTGTCTCACTGTCACACTGTCCCTGTCACACTGTCACAGTCACTGTCACACTGTCACTGTCACACTGTCACACTGTCACTGTCACACTGTCACACTGTCACTGTCACACTGTCACTGTCACACTGTCACTGTCACACTGTCACTGTCACACTGTCACTGTCACACTGTCACTGTCACACTGTCACTGTCACACTGTCCCTGTCACTGTCACACTGTCCCTGTCACTGTCACTGTCACTGTCACACTGTCCCTGTCACTGTCACTGTCACTGTCACTGTCACACTGTCACTGTCACTGTCACTGTCAGTGCCATTGCCACTGTCACTATCACTATCATTGTCACTGTCACTGTCACTGTCACTGTCACAGTCACACTGTCAATGTCACTGTAACTGTCACACTGACCCTGTCAATGTCACGCTGTCACTGTCACGCTGTCACTGTCACTGTCAATGTCACTGTCACACTGTCACTGTCACACTCTCCCTGTCACGGTCACACTTTCCCTGTCCCTGTCACTGTCACGCTGTCACTGTCACACTGTCACTGTCACACTGTCACTGTCACACTGTCAATGTCACTGTCACTGTCACTTTCACTTTCACTCTCACTGTCACAATGCCACACTGTCACTGTCACTGTCACTGTCACTTTCACATTGTCACTGTCACACTTTCACACTGTCACTGTCACACTTTCACTGTCACAATGTCACTGTCACAATGTCACTGTCACTGTTACTGTAACTGTCACACTGTCCCTGTCGCTCTCACACTCTCACTGTCACTGTCACAATGTCTCTGTCACTGTCTTACTGTAACTGTCACACTGTCACTGTCACACTGTCACGCTCACACTGTCACTGTCACACTGTCACTGTCACGCTGTCACTGTCACTGTCAGTGTCACACTGCCACATTGTCACTTTCACTGTCACTGTCACACTGTCACTGTCAGTGTCACACTGCCACATTGTCACTTTCACTGTCACTGTCACACTGTCACTGTCGCTGACTCACTGTCACTGTCACTGTCACACTGTCACTGTCACACTGTCACACTGTCCCTGTCACACTGTCTCTGTCACTGTCACACTGGCACTGTCACACTATCATACTGTCACACTGTCACTATCACTGTCACTGTCACACTGACACACTGTCACTTTCACTGTCACTGTCACAATGTCACTGTCACACTGTCACACTGTCACACTGTCACATTGTCACACTTTCACACTGTCACACTGTCACTGTCACACTGTCACATTGTCACTGTCACTGTCACACTGTCACTCTCACTGTCACTGTCACACTGTCCCTGTCACACTGTCACTGTAACTGTCACACTGTCACTGTCACACTGTCACTGTCACAATGTCCCTGTCACTGTCCACTGTCACTGTCACACTGTCACTGTCACACTCTCACTGTCATACTGTCACTGTCACTGTCACACTGTCACGCTGTCACTGTCACTCTGTCACTGTCACACTGTCACTGTCACTGTCATTGTCACTGTCACTGTCACTGTCATTGTCACTGTCACACTATCACACTGTCACACTGTCACACTGTCACACTGTCACTGTCACATACACACTGTCACTTTCAATGTCACTGTTACTGTCACTGTCACACTGTCACTCTGTCACTGTCATTGTCACACTGTTACTGTCACACTGTCACTGTCACCATGTCACACTGTCACTGTCACAATGTCACACTGTCACGGTCACATACACACTGTCACTTTCACTGTCACTGTCACACTGTCACGGTCACTTTCACTGTCACTGTCACTTTCACTGTCACACTGTCACTGTCACTGTCACACTGTAACTCTCACTGTCACGCTGTCACTGTCACACTGTCACTGTCACACTGGCACTGTCACACTATCATACTGTCACAATGTCACTGTCACTGTCTTACTGTAACTGTCACACTGTCACTGTCACACTGTCACGCTCACACTGTCACTGTCACACTGTCACTGTCACGCTGTCACTGTCACTGTCAGTGTCACACTGCCACACTGTTACTGTCACTGTCACTGTCACACTGTCACTGTCGCTGACACACTGTCACTCTCACTGTCACTGTCACTGTCACACTGTCCCTGTCACACTGTCTCTGTCACTGTCACACTGTCACTGTCACACTGTCACTGTCACACTGTCACACTGACACTGTCACTGTCACACTGTTACTGTCACACTGTCACTGTCACCACACTGTCCCTGTCACTGTCACTGTCACACTGTCCCTGTCACTGTCACATTGTCCCTGTCACTGTCACATTGTCCCTGTCACTGTCACTGTCATACTGTCACTGTCACTGTCAGTGCCATTGCCACTGTAACTGTCACACTGACCCTGTCAATGTCACGCTGTCACTGTCACACTGTCACTGTCAATGTCACTGTCGCACTGTCACTTTCACAGTTACACTGTAACTGTCACCGTCACACTGTAACACTGTAACACTGTCACTGTCACACTGTAACACTGTCACTGTCACACTGTCCCTGTCACGGTCACACTTTCCCTGTCACTGTCACGCTGTCACTGTCACAATGTCACTGTCACAATGTCACTGTCACTGTTACTGTAACTGTCACACTGTCCCTGTCGCTCTCACACTGTCACTGTCACTGTCACACTGTCACTCTGTCACTTTCACTGTCACTGTCACACTGTCACTGTCACACTGCCACACTGTCACTGTCACACTGTCCCTGTCGCTCTCACACTGTCACTGTCACTGTCACTGTCACACTGTCACTTTCACTGTCACTGTCACACTGCCACACTGTCACTGTCACTTTCACACTGTCACTGTCACACTGTCACTGTCACAATGTCACTGTCACAATGTCACTGTCACTGTTACTGTAACTGTCACACTGTCCATGTCGCTCTCACACTGTCACTGTCACTGTCACGCTGTCACTGTCACACTGTCACACTGTCACTGTCACACTGTGACGCTCACACTGTCACTGTCACACTGTCACTGTCACACTGTCACTGTCACTGTCACTGTCACTGTCACTGTCAGTGTCACACTGCCACACTGTCACTGTCACTGTCACACTGTCACTGTCTCACTGTCACACTGTCACACTGTCCTTGTCACACTGTCACTGTCACTGTCACACTGTCACTGTCACACTGTCACTGTCACACTGTCACTGTCACACTGTCACTGTCACACTGTCACTGTCACACTGTCCCTGTCACTGTCACACTGTCCCTGTCACTGTCACTGTCACTGTCACACTGTCACACTGTCACTGTGACTGTCACTGTGACTGTCACTGTGAATGTCACTGTAACTGTCACACTGTCACTGTCACTGTCACGCTGTCACTGTCACGCTGTCACTGTCACACTGTCACTGTCAATGTCACTGTCACACTGTCACTTTCACAGTTACACTGTAACTGTCACTGTCACTGTCACACTGTCACACTGTCCCTGTCACACTGTCCCTGTCACACTGTCCCTGTCACTGTCACTGTCACACTGTCACTGTCACACTGTCACTGTCACACTGTCACACTGTCACTGTCACACTGTCACTGTCACACTGTCACACTCTCACTGTCACTGTCAGTGCCATTGTCACTGTCACTGTCACTGGCATTGTCACTGTCACTCTGTCACTGTCACACTGTCACTGTCGCTGACACACTGTCACTCTCACTGCAACTGTCACTGTCACACTGTCACTGTCTCACTGTCACACTGTCCCTGTCACACTGTCACACTGTCACTGTCACACTGTCACTGTCACACTGTCACACTGTCACACTGTCACACTGTCACACTGTCACTGTCACACTGTCACTGTCACACTGTCACTGTCACACTGTCACTGTCACTGTCATTGTCACTGTTACTGTCACACAGTCACTGTCACCCTGTCACACTGTCACTGTCACACTGTCACACTGTCACACTGTCACGGTCACATACACACTGTCACTTTCACTGTCACTGTCACAATGTCCCTGTCACTGTCACACTGTCACTGTCACACTGTCACTGTCATACTGTCACTGTCACACTGTCACGCTGTCACGCTGTCACTGTCACACTGTCACTGTCACTGTCATTGTCACTGTCACTGTCACTGTCTTTGTCACTGTCACACTGTCACTGTCACACTGTCACACTGTCACACTGTCACACTGTCACACTGTCACACTGTCACACTGTCACTGTCACATACACGCTGTCACTTTCACTGTCACTGTTACTGTCACTGTCACTCTTTCACTGTCACCCTGTCACACTGTCACTGTCACACTGTCACACTGTCACGGTCACATACACACTGTCACTTTCACTGTCACTGTCACTGTCACACTGTCACACTATCACACTGTCACACTGTCACACTGTCACACTGTCACTGTCAATTTCACTTTCACTGTCACTTTCACTGTCACACTGTCACTGTCACACTGTCACTCTCACTGTCACGCTGTCACTATCACACTGTCACTGTCACACTGGCACTGTCACACTGCCACATTGTTACTGTCACTGACACTGTCATTTTTCACTGTCGCTGTCACTGTCACACTGTCCCTGTCACTGTAACACTGTCCCTGTCAATGTCACACTGTCAATGTCACACTGTCACTGTCACTGTCACTTTCACTGTCACTGTCACTTTCACTGTCACACTGTCACTGTCACTGTCACACTGTCACTGTCACACTGTCACTGTCACATTGTTACTGTCACTGTCACTGTCACTTTCACTGTCGCTGTCACTGTCACACTGTCACACTGTCACACTGTCACATTGTCACACTATCACACTGTCACACTGTCACTGTTACTGTCACACTGTCCCTGTCACTGTCACTGTCACTGTCACTGTCACTGTCATTGTCACTGTCACTGTCACACTGTCACTGTCACCCTGTCACTGTCACCCTATCACACTGTCACACTGTCACACTGTCACGGTCACATACACACTGTCACTTTCTCTGTCACTGTCACTGTCACACTGTCACACTGTCACACTGTCACACTGTCACACTGTCACACTGTCACACTGTCACACTGTCACACTGTCACTGTCACTTTCACTGTCACTGTCACTTTCACTGTCACACTGTCACTGTCACTGTCACACTGTCACTCTCACTGTCGCTGTCACTTTCACTGTCACTGTCACTATCACACTGTCACTCTCACTGTCACTGTCACACTGTCCCTGTCACACTGTCACTGTAACTGTCACACTGTCACTGTCACACTGTCACTGTCACAATGTCCCTGTCACTGTCACTGTCACACTGTCACTGTCACACTCTCACTGTCATACTGTCACACTGTCACGCTGTCACTGTCACACTGTCACTGTCACTGTCATTGTCACTGTCACTGTCACTGTCATTGTCACTGTCACACTATCACACTGTCACACTGTCACACTGTCACTGTCACTGTCACATACACACTGTCACTTTCACTGTCACTGTTACTGTCACTGTCACACTGTCACTCTGTCACTGTCACTGTCACACTGTCACTCTGTCACTGTCACTGTCATTGTCACTGTTACTGTCACACTGTCACTGTCACCCTGACACCCTGTCACTGTCACACTGTCACACTGTCAAGGTCACATACACACTGTCACTTTCACTGTCACTGTCACACTGTCACGGTCACTTTCACTGTCACTGTCACTTTCACTGTCACACTGTCACTGTCACTGTCACACTGTAACTCTCACTGTCGCGCTGTCACTGTCACACTGTCACACTGTCACTGTCACACTGTCACTGTCACACTGGCACTGTCACACTATCATACTGTCACACTGTCACTGTCACTGTCACTGTCACACTGACACACTGTCACTTTCACTGTCACTGTCACAATGTCACTGTCACACTGTCACACTGTCACATTGTCACACTATCACACTGTCACACTGTCACTGTCACACTGTCACATTGTCACTGTCACTGTCACACTGTCACTCTCACTGTCACACTGTCCCTGTCACACTGTCACTGTAACTGTCACACTGTCACTGTCACACTGTCACTGTCACAATGTCCCTGTCACAGTCACTGTCACACTGTCACTGTCACACTCTCACTGTCATACTGTCACTGTCACTGTCACTGTCACACTGTCACTGTCACTCTGTCACTGTCACTCTGTCACTGTCACACTGTCACTGTCACTGTCATTGTCACTGTCACTGTCACTGTCATTGTCACTGTCACACTATCACACTGTCACACTGTCACACTGTCACACTGTCACACTGTCACACTGTCACACTGTCACTGTCACATACACACTGTCACTTTCAATGTCACTGTTACTGTCACTGTCACACTGTCACTCTGTCACTGTCATTGTCACACTGTTACTGTCACACTGTCACTGTCACCATGTCACACTGTCACTGTCACAATGTCACACTGTCACGGTCACATACACACTGTCACTTTCACTGTCACTGTCACACTGTCACGGTCACTTTCACTGTCACTGTCACTTTCACTGTCACACTGTCACTGTCACTGTCACACTGTAACTCTCACTGTCACGCTGTCACTGTCACACTGTCACTGTCACACTGGCACTGTCACACTATCATACTGTCACAATGTCACTGTCACTGTCTTACTGTAACTGTCACACTGTCACTGTCACACTGTCACGCTCACACTGTCACTGTCACACTGTCACTGTCACGCTGTCACTGTCACTGTCAGTGTCACACTGCCACACTGTTACTGTCACTGTCACTGTCACACTGTCACTGTCGCTGACACACTGTCACTCTCACTGTCACTGTCACTATCACACTGTCACTGTCACACTGTCCCTGTCACACTGTCTCTGTCACTGTCACACTGTCACTGTCACACTGTCACTGTCACACTGTCACACTGTCACTGTCACACTGTTACTGTCACACTGTCACTGTCACACTGTCCCTGTCACTGTCACTGTCACACTGTCCCTGTCACTGTCACATTGTCCCTGTCACTGTCACTGTCATACTGTCACTGTCACTGTCAGTGCCATTGCCACTGTAACTGTCACACTGTCCCTGTCACTGTCACTGTCACACTGTCCCTGTCACTGTCACATTGTCCCTGTCACTGTCACTGTCATACTGTCACTGTCACTGTCAGTGCCATTGCCACTGTAACTGTCACACTGACCCTGTCAATGTCACGCTGTCACTGTCACACTGTCACTGTCAATGTCACTGTCACACTGTCACTTTCACAGTTACACTGTAACTGTCACTGTCACACTGTAACACTGTCACTGTCACACTGTAACACTGTCACTGTCACACTGTCCCTGTCACGGTCACACTTTCCCTGTCACTGTCACGCTGTCACTGTCACAATGTCACTGTCACAATGTCACTGTCACTGTTACCGTAACTGTCACACTGTCCCTGTCGCTCTCACACTGTCACTGTCACTGTCACACTGTCACTCTGTCACTTTCACTGTCACTGTCACACTGCCACACTGTCACTGTCACACTGCCACACTGTCACTGTCACACTGCCACACTGTCACTGTCACCGTCACTGTCACACTGTCCCTGTCGCTCTCACACTGTCACTTTCACTGTCACACTGTCACTTTCACTGTCACTGTCACACTGCCACACTGTCACTGTCACTTTCACACTGTCACTGTCACACTGTCACTGTCACAATGTCACTGTCACAATGTCACTGTCACTGTTACTGTAACTGTCACACTGTCCATGTCGCTCTCACACTGTCACTGTCACTGTCACGCTGTCACTGTCACACTGTCACACTGTCACTGTCACACTGTGACGCTCACACTGTCACTGTCACACTGTCACTGTCACACTGTCACTGTCACTGTCAGTGTCACACTGCCACACTGTCACTGTCACTGTCACACTGTCACTGTCGCTGACACACTGTCACTCTCACTGCAACTGTCACTGTCACACTGTCACTGTCTCACTGTCACACTGTCACACTGTCCCTGTCACACTGTCACTGTCACTGTCACACTGTCACTGTCACACTGTCACTGTCACACTGTCACTGTCACACTGTCGATGTCACACTGTCACTGTCACACTGTCACTGTCACACTGTCACTGTCACACTGTCACTGTCACACTGTCACTGTCACACTGTCACTGTCACACTGTCCCTGTCACTGTCACACTGTCCCTGTCACTGTCACTGTCACTGTCACACTGTCACACTGTCACACTGTCACTGTGACTGTCACTGTGACTGTCACTGTGAATGTCACTGTGACTGTCACTGTAACTGTCACTGTAACTGTCACACTGTCACTGTCACGCTGTCACTGTCACGCTGTCACTGTCACACTGTCACTGTCACTGTCAATGTCACTGTCACACTGTCACTTTCACAGTTACACTGTAACTGTCACTGTCACTGTCACACTGTCACACTGTCCCTGTCACACTGTCCCTGTCACTGTCACTGTCACACTGTCACTGTCACACTGTCACACTGTCACTGTCACACTGTCACACTGTCACTGTCACACTGTCACTGTCACACTGTCACACTCTCACTGTCACTGTCAGTGCCATTGTCACTGTCACTGTCACTGGCATTGTCACTGTCACTGTCACTGTCACACTGTCACTGTCACACTGTCACTGTCGCTGACACACTGTCGCTGACACACTGTCACTCTCACTGCAACTGTCACTGTCACACTGTCACTGTCTCACTGTCACACTGTCCCTGTCACACTGTCACACTGTCACTGTCACACTGTCACTGTCACACTGTCACTGTCACACTGTCACTGTCACACTGTCACTGTCACACTGTCACTGTCACACTGTCACTGTCACACTGTCACTGTCACACTGTCACTGTCACACTGTCACTGTCACACTGTCACTGTCACACTGTCACTGTCACACTGTCACTGTCACACTGTCACTGTCACACTGTCACTGTCTCACTGTCACACTGTCACTGTCACACTGTCACACTGTCACTGTCACACTGTCACTGTCACACTGTCACTGTCACACTGTCACTGTCACACTGTCACTGTCACACTGTCACTGTCACACTGTCCCTGTCACTGTCACTGTCACTGTCACTGTCAGTGCCATTGCCACTGTCACTATCACTATCATTGTCACTGTCACTGTCACTGTCACTGTCACAGTCACACTGTCAATGTCACTGTCACACTGTCACTGACACTGTCACTGACACTGTCACACTGTCACTGTGACTGTCACTGTAACTGTCACACTGACCCTGTCAATGTCACGCTGTCACTGTCACGCTGTCACTGTCACTGTCAATGTCACTGTCACACTGTCACTTTCACAGTTACACTGTAACTGTCACTGTCACTGTCACACTGTCACACTGTCACACTGTCACACTGTCACACTGTCACTGTCACACTCTCCCTGTCACGGTCACACTTTCCCTGTCACTGTCACGCTGTCACTGTCACACTGTCACTGTCACTGTCACACTGTCACTGTCACACTGTCAATGTCACTGTCACTGTCACTGTCACTTTCACTTTCACTCTCACTGTCACAATGCCACACTGTCACTGTCACTTTCACACTGTCACTGTCACTGTCACACTTTCACTGTCACAATGTCACTGTCACAATGTCACTGTCACTGTTAATGTAACTGTCACACTGTCCCTGTCGCTCTCACACTGTCACTGTCACTGTCACACTGTCACTGTCACACTGTCAATGTCACTGTCACTGTCACTGTCACTTTCACTTTCACTCTCACTGTCACAATGCCACACTGTCACTGTCACTTTCACACTGTCACTGTCACTGTCACACTTTCACTGTCACAATGTCACTGTCACAATGTCACTGTCACTGTTAATGTAACTGTCACACTGTCCCTGTCGCTCTCACACTCTCACTGTCACTGTCACAATGTCACTGTCACTGTCTTACTGTAACTGTCACACTGTCACTGTCACACTGTCACGCTCACACTGTCACTGTCACACTGTCACTGTCACACTGTCACTGTCACGCTGTCACTGTCACTGTTAGTGTCACACTGCCACACTGTCACTGTCACTGTCACTGTCACTGTCACTGTCACACTGTCACTGTCGCTGACTCACTGTCACTGTCACTGTCACACTGTCACTGTCACACTGTCCCTGTCACACTGTCCCTGTCACACTGTCTCTGTCACTGTCACACTGTCACTGTCACACTGTCACTGTCACACTGTCACTGTCACACTGTCACTGTCACACTGTCACTGTCACACTGTCACTGTCACACTGTCCCTGTCACTGTCACACTGTCCCTGTTACTGTCCCTGTCACTGTCACACTGTCCCTGTCACTGTCACTGTCACTGTCACTGTCACACTGTCACTGTCACTGTCAGTGCCATTGCCACTGTAACTGTCACACTGACCCTGTCAATGTCACGCTGTCACTGTCACACTGTCACTGTCAATGTCACTGTCACACTGTCACTTTCACAGTTACACTGTAACTGTCACTGTCACTGTCACACTGTAACACTGTCACTGTCACACTGTCCCTGTCACGGTCACACTTTCCCTGTCACTGTCACGCTGTCACTGTCACAATGTCACTGTCACAATGTCACTGTCACTGTTACTGTAACTGTCACACTGTCCCTGTCGCTCTCACACTGTCACTGTCACTGTCACACTGTCACTTTCACTGTCACTGTCACACTGCCACACTGTCACTGTCACTGTCACTTTCACACTGTCACTGTCACACTGTCACTGTCACACTGTCACTGTCACAATGTCACTGTCACAATGTCACTGTCACTGTTACATATAACATATAACATATAACAACTACAGCATGGAAACAGGCCTGTCCGGCCCTACCAGTCCACGCCGACCATTCTCCCTGACCTAGTCTCATCTACCTGCACTCAGACCATAACCCTCCAATCCCCTCCTATCCATATACCTATCCAATTTACTCTTAAATAATAAAATCGAGCCAGCCTCCACCACTTCCACCGGAAGCCCATTCCATACAGCCACAACCCTCTGAGTAAAGAGGTTCCCCCTCATGTTACCCCTAAACCTTTGTCCCTCAATTCTGAAGCTATGTCCCCTTGTTGGAATCTTCCCCACTCTCAAAGGGAAAAGCCTACCCACGTCAACTCTGTCCGTCCCTCTCAAAATTTTAAAAACCTCTATCAAGTCCCCCCTCAACCTTCTACGCTCCAAAGAATAAAGACCCAACCTGTTCAACCTCTCTCTGTAGCCTAAGTGCTGAAACCCAGGCAACATTCTAGTAAATCTCCTCTGTACCCTCTCCATTTTGTCGACATCCTTCCTATAATTTGGCGACCAGAACTGCACACCATACTCCAGATTCGGCCTCACCAATGCCCTGTACAATTTCAACATTACATCCCAACTTCTATACTCGATGCTCTGATTTATAAAGGCAAGCATACCAAACGCCTTCTTCACCACCCTATCCACATGAGATTCCACCTTCAGGGAACAATGCACAGTTATTCCCAGATCCCTCTGTTCCACTGCATTCCTCAATTCCCTACCATTTACCCTGTACGTCCTATTTTGATTTGTCCTACCAAAATGCAGCACCTCACACTTATCAGCATTAAACTCCATCTGCCATCTTTCAGCCCACCCTTCCAAAAGGCCCAAGTCTCTCTGTAGACTTTGAAAATCTACCTCACTATCAACTACTCCACCTATCTTAGTATCATCTGCATATTTACTAATCCAATTTGCCACACCATCATCCAGATCATTAATGTAAATGACAAACAACAGTGGACCCAACACAGATCCTTGGGGCACTCCACTAGACACTGGCCTCCAACCTGACATACAATTGTCAACCGTTACCCTCTGGTATCTCCCATTCAGCCATTGTTGAATCCATCTTGCAACCTCACTATTAATACCCAACGATTTAACCTTCTTAATCAACCTTCCATGTGGAACCTTGTCAAATGTCTTACTGAAGTCCATATAGACAACATCCACAGCCTTGCCCTTATCAATTTCCCTGGTAACCTCTTCAAAAAATTCAAGAAGATTAGTCAAACATGACCTTCCAGGCACAAATCCATGTTGACTGTTTCTAATCAGGCCTTGATTATCCAAATAATTATATATATTGTCCCTAAGTATCTTTTCCATTAATTTTCCCACCACAGACGTCAAACTAATAGGTCTATAATTGCTAGGTTTACTTTTAGAACCTTTTTTAAACAAAGGCACAACATGCGCAATGCGCCAATCTTCCGGCACCATCCCTGTTTCTAATGACGTTTGAAATATTTCCGTCATAGCCCCTGCTATTTCTGCACTAACTTCCCTCAATGTCCTAGGGAATATCCTATCAGGACCTGGAGACTTATCCACTTTTATATTCTTCAAAAGTGTCCGTACCTCCTCTTCTTTAATCATCCTAATTTCCATCACTACTCTACTTGTTTCGCTTACCTCACATAATTCAATATCCTTCTCCTCGGTAAATACCGAAGAAAAGAAATTGTTTAATATCTCCCCCATTTCTTCCGGCTCAGCACATAGCTGTCCACTCTGACTCTCTAATGGAACAATTTTATCCCTCACTATCCTTTTGCTATTGACATATCTGTAGAACCCCTTGGGGTTTACTTTTACATTACTTGCCAAAGCAGCCTCATATCTTTTTTTTGCTTTTCTAATTTCCTTTTTAAGATTCCTTTTACATTCTTTATATTCCTCAAGAACCTCATTTACTCCCTGCCGCTTATATTTATTGTACATCTCCCTCTTTTTCCGAACCAAGTGTCCAATTTCCCTGGAAAACCACGGCTCTTTCAAATTATTATTCTTTCCTTTCCACCGAACAGGGACATAAAGACTCTGTACTCTCAAAATTTCACCTTTAAATATCCTCCATTTCTCTATTATATCCTTTTCATAAAACAACAATTTCCATTTCACTCCTTTTAAATCCTTTCTCATCTCCTCAAAATTAGCCTTTCTCCAATCCAAAATCTCAACCCTTGGTCCAGATTTGACCTTCTCCATAATGATATTGAAACTAATGGCATTATGATCACTAGACCCAAAGTGCTCCTCAACACATACCTCCGTCACCTGACCCATCTCATTTCCTAACAGGAGGTCCAACACTGCCCCTTCTCTGGTAGGCACCTCTACGTATTGCTGCAAAAAACTATCCTGCACACATTTTACAAACTCCAAACCATCCAGCCCTTTAACAGAATGTGATTCCCAGTCTATATACGGAAAATTGAAATCACCCACAATCACCACTCTGTGCTTACTACTAATATCTGCTATCTCCTTACATATTTGCTCTTCCAATTCTCGTTCCCTATTTGGCGGTCTATAATAATACACCCCTATAAGTGTTGCTAAACCTTTCTCATTTCTGAGTTCCACCCAAACAGCCTCCCTAATCGTGCCTTCTAGTCTGTCCTGCCAAAGCACTGCTGTGATATCCTCCCTGACAAGCAATGCAATACCCCCACCTCTTGCCCCTCCGATTCTATCACATCTGAAACAATGAAATCCTGGAATATTTAATTGCCAATCGCAACCCTCCTACAACCATGTTTCACTGATCGCCACAACATCATACTTCCAGATGTCAATCCAGGCTCTAAGCTCATCCACCTTTCTTACAATGCTCCTAGCATTAAAATATACACATTTAAGGGACCCATCATTTCTTATTCTCAGTTTATTTCTTTTCCCTTCTTTCTCTCCTACATATTGGGTCTGAGTGTTTCCCTTTTCTGCCTCCTGCCTCACACACTGCCGATTAGCTATCCGTGTTTGAGTCCCTCCCCCCAACCGTACTAGTTTAAAGTCTCCGCAGTTATTTTAGCAAATCTCCCCGCCAGGATATTGGTTCCCCTCGGGTTCAGATGCAACCCGTCCTTTTTGTACAGGTCATACTTCCCCCAGAAGAGGTCCCAATGATCCAGAAACTTGAAACCCTGCTCCCTGCACCAGTTCCTCAGCCACGTATTTATCCTCCACCTCACTCCATTCCTATTCTCACTATTGCGTGGCACAGGCAGTAAGCCTGAGATTATTACTTTGGAAGTCCTTTTTTTTAAACTCTCTTCCTAGCCCCCTGAATTCTCCTTTCAGGACCTCTTCCCTTATCCTACCTATATTGTTGGTACCTATATGTACCACGACCTCTGGCTCCTCTCCCTCCCCTTTCAGGATATCCTGGACACGCTCAGACACATCCCGGACACCGGCACCAGGGAGGCAAACCACCATCCGGGTCTCCCGACTGCGTCCACAGAAACGCCTATCTGACCCCCTCACTATAGAGTCCCCTATTACTACTGCTCTCCTCTTCCTTTCCCTACCCTTCTGAGCAACAGGGCCGGACTCCTTGCCAGAGGCCCGGGCACCGTCGTTGCACCCAGGTAGGCTGTCCCCCCCAACAGTACTTAAACAGGAGTACTTATTTCCAAGGGGTACAGCCACCGGGGTACTCCCTAGTCCCTGCCTCTGTTCCTTGCCCCCCCTAACAGTGACCCACTTGTCTACCTCCCGTGGTCTAGGAGTGACCACCTCCCTGTAACTCCTATCTATAACCTCCTCACTCTCCCTGATCAGACGGAGGTCATCAATCTGCCGCTCCAGGTTCCTAATACGGTCCCTTAGGAGCCCCATCTCGTCACACCTGGCGCAGATGTGGATGTCTGGAAGACTATCAGACTCCCAGATTCCCCACATCTGACACCCAGAACAAAAAACTGCCCTGGCAGTCATACTCTCCAAACAAAGCCCCGCGCTCAGTTACTAAACATACCGCCCGGCCGCTGCTCCAACCGCTCCAACCGCCCACCCCAATGAACTGAGTGATCTCCTGGGAGAGGCGAAAAACCGGATAAAAAACCCAGGCCAATTTGGGAAAAAATCCGGGAAATTCCTCTCCGACCCCAAGCTAGGCGATCGAAACTAGTCCGGGAGATCACACAGGTCTTACTCCTTACTATCCCCACACAATCCCCACACAATCCCCACACACTACTTCCCAAGCAACACAGCTTGGTGCTTGCTGCTGCTGCTTGCTGCTGCTTGCTGCTGCTTGCTGCTGCTTGCTACTGCTTGCTACTGCTTGCTACTGCCTGCTTGCTGCTTGCTGCTACTGCTGCTAATTGCTGCTGCTGCTGTAATTGTAACGGTCACACTGTCCCTGTCGCTCTCACACTGTCACTGTCACTGTCACTGTCACACTGTCACTGTCACACTGTCACACTGTCACTGTCACACTGTCACACTGTCACTGTCACACTGTGACGCTCACACTGTCACTGTCACACTGTCACTGTCACGCTGTCACTGTCACTGTCAGTGTCACACTGCCACACTGTCACTGTCACTGTCACACTGTCACTGTCGCTGACACACTGTCACTCTCACTGCAACTGTCACTGTCACACTGTCACTGTCTCACTGTCACTGTCACACTGTCACTGTCACACTGTCACTGTCACACTGTCACTGTCACACTGTCACTGTCACACTGTCACACTGTCCCTGTCACTGTCACTGTCCCTGTCACTGTCACTGTCCCTGTCACTGTCACTGTCACACTGTCCCTGTCACTGTCACTGTCACTGTCACACTGTCACTGTCACACTGTCACTGTCACACTGTCACTGTCACTGTCACACTGTCACTGTCACTGTCAGTGCCATTGTCACTGTCAGTGCCATTGCCACTGTCACTATCACTATCATTGTCACTGTCACTGTCACAGTCACACTGTCAATGTCACTGTCACTGTCACACTGTCACTGACACTGTCACTGACACTGTCACACTGTCACTGTGACTGTCACTGTGACTGTCACTGTAACTGTCACACTGACCCTGTCAATGTCACGCTGTCACTGTCACGCTGTCACTGTCACTGTCAATGTCACTGTCACACTGACACTTTCACAGTTACACTGTAACTGTCACTGTCACTGTCACACTATCACTGTCACACTGTCACTGTCACACTCTCCCTGTCACGGTCACACTTTCCCTGTCACTGTCACGCTGTCACTGTCACACTGCCACTGTCACACTGTCACTGTCACTGTCACACTGTCCCTGTCACTGTCACACTTTAACTGTTACACTGTCCCCGTCACTGTCACTGTCACACTGTCACTGTCACACTGTCACTATCACTGTCACACTGTCACACTGTCACTGTCACACTGTCACTGTCACACTGTCCCTGTCACTGTCACACTGTCCCTGTCACTGTCACACTGTCCCTGTCACTGTCACTGTCACTTTCACTGTCACTGTCACACTGTCACACTGTCACACTGTCACTGTCACACTGTCACACTGTCACACTGTCACACTGTCACACTGTCACACTGTCACACTGTCACTGTGACTGTCACTGTGACTGTCACTGTGAATGTCACTGTGACTGTCACTGTAACTGTCACACTGTAACTGTCACACTGTCACTGTCACTGTCACTGTCACGCTGTCACTGTCACGCTGTCACTGTCACACTGTCACTGTCACTGTCAATGTCACTGTCACACTGTCACTTTCACAGTTACACTGTAACTGTCACTGTCACTGTCACACTGTCACACTGTCCCTGTCACTGTCACACTGTCACACTGTCCCTGTCACTGTCACTGTCACACTGTCACACTGTCACACTGTCACTGTCACTGTCACACTGTCACTGTCACTGTCACACTGTCACACTGTCACTGTCAGTGCCATTGTCACTGTCACTGTCACTGTCACTGGCATTGTCACTGTCACTGTCACTGTCACAGTCACACTGTCACACTGTCACTGTCACTGTCACACTGTCACTGTCACACTGTCACTGTCACACTGTCACACTGTCACTGTCACACTGTCACTGTCACACTGTCACTGTCACTGTCACACTGTCACTGTCACACTGTCCCTGTCACACTGTCACTGTCACACTGTCCCTGTCACTGTCACTGTCACACTGTCCCTGTCACTGTCATTGTCAGTGCCAGTGCCATTGCCACTGTCACTATCATTATCATTGTCACTGTCACTGTCACTGTCACTGTCACTGTCACAGTCACACTATCACTGTCACTCTCACTGTCACACTGTCACTGTCACACTGCCACTGTCACTGTCACTGTAACTGTCACTGTCCCTGTCACTGTCACGCTGTCACTGTAACACTGTCGCTGTCACTGTCACTGTCACTGTCACTGTCACTGTCACTGTCAATGTCACTTTCACACTGTCACTTTCACTGTTACACGGTAACTGTCACTGTCACTGTCACACTGTCACACTGTCACACTGTCACACTGTCACACTGTCACACTGTCACACTGTCACTGTCACACTGTCCCTGTCACACTGTCCCTGTCACACTGTCCCTGTCACTGTCACACATTCCCTGTCTCTGTCACGCTGTCACTATCACACTGTCACTGTCAGACTGTCACTGTCGCTGTAACTTTCACTGTCACTGTCACACTGTCACTGTCACACTGTCACACTGCCACACTGCCACACTGTCACTGTCACGGTCACTGTCACACTGTCACTGTCACGGTCACTGTCACACTGTCACTGTCCCAGTCACTGTCACACTGTCACACTGTCACACTGTCACACTGTCACACTGTCCCTGTCAAACTGTCTGTCACTGTCACTGTCACACTGCCCCTGTCTCTTTCACACTGTCCCTGTCCCTGTTACTGTCATACTGTCACTGTCACACTGTCACACTGTCACACTCTCACACTGTCACTGTCACTGTCACGCTGCCACTGTCACGCTGCCACTGTCACACTATCACTGTCACTGTCATACTGTCACATGTTCACTGTCACACTGTCACACTGTCACACTTTCAGTGTCACACTGTCAATGACACTGTCAATGTCACTGTCACACTGTCACTTTCACTGTCTCACTGTAACTGTCACTGTCACCGTCACTGTCACACTGTCTCTGTCACACTGTCTCTGTCACACTGTCACTGTCACACTGTCACTGTCACACTGTCACTGTTACTGTAACTGTCACACTGTCCCTGTCACTCTCACGCTGTCACTGTCACACTGTCACTGTCACACTGTCACACTGTCACACTGTCACACTGTCACTGTCACACTGTCCCTGTCACTGTCACTGTCACACTGTCCCTGTCACTGTCACACTGTCCCTGTCACTGTCACACTGTCCCTGTCACTGTCACACTGTCCCTGTCACTGTCACTGTCACACTGTCCCTGTCACTGTCACTCTGTCCCTGTCACTCTGTCCCTGTCACTGTCACTGTCACACTGTCACTGCCATACTGTCACTATCACACTGTCACTGTCACGCTGTCACTGTCAATGTCACTGTCACACTGTCACTTTCACTGTTACACTGTAACTCAATAGTCAATAGTCAATAGTCGTTTATTTGTCACATACACATAAATGTGTAGTAAAATGAAACATTACCCGCAGTTGAACAATAAGACCAATAAGATTAATCAATAAAAATGCAATAACACATACAATCACAACTAACACCAAACAAAAAGAAACATCCATCACAGTGAGTCTCCTCCAGTCCCTCCTCACTGTGATGGAAGGCCAAAATGTCTTTTTCTCTTCCCTGCCGTCTTGTCCCGCGGTCAGGCTGTTGGATTTGCCACGTCGGGGCGGTCGGGGCTCCCGACATTGAAGCCGCCGCTGGGCGGTGAAAGGTCAACGGCCTATTTCAGGCCGCGCCGGACGGTGAAAGGTCCGCGACGGGCCGACCCAAGCCCCGCGATTCGGGGCGGGCGAACACGCTGCCTCTGCCGTTGCCGGAGCTCCCGATGTCGGCCCCCATCCAGGGGCCTGCGGGCTTCCGACGTCCACGCGGCCCGCGCCGGAGCCTCCGGAGACGAGTCGCAGCCGCGCCCGCAACATCCGCAGGCAGCCAGCGCCGCAGGTGGTGAGTCCGCGCCGCGGGCTCTGCGCACCAGAGCCCCAGGTGGTCCCAGGTGCATGGCCGGTGGTAGGCCGCAACGGGAACGGAGACACGATACAGAACAAAGGTCACGTCTCCGTTCTGGAGAGAGAATGTTACAGTTCCCGTTCCCTCCCACCCCCCCCCCCCCCCCCACAAAACATAACATACAACACTACATCATATTAAACTACAATTCAGACAAAAACAACAAAAAACACAAAAGACAGACGGACTGCAGGCAAGCCGCAGCTGCGACGGCAGCGCTGGCTGTCACTGTAACTGTCACTGTAACTGTCACTGTAACTGTCACTGTAACTGTCACTGTCACACTGTCACACTGTCACTGTCACACTGTCACTGTCACTGTCACACTGTCCCTGTCACTGTCACACTTTCCCTAACTGTCACGCTGTCACACTGTCACACTGTCACACTGTCACACTGTCACACTGTCACACTGTCACACTGTCACACTGTCACACTGTCACACTGTCACACTGTCACACTGTCACACTGTCACACTGTCACACTGTCACACTGTCACACTGTCACACTGTCACACTGTCACACTGTCACTGTCACGCTCACACTGTCACTGTAACACTGTCACTGTCACACTGTCACACTGTAACACTGTCACTGTCACACTGTTACTGTCACTGTCACTGTCACTTTCACTGTCACTGTCACACTGTACCTGTCACACTGTACCTGTCACACTGTACCTGTCACACTGTCACTGTCACTGTCACTGTCACCGTCACCCTGTCACTGTCACACCGTCACTGTCACACTGTCCCTGTCACTGTCACTGTCACACTGTCCCTGTCACTGTCACTGTCACTGTCACTGTCACACTGTCACTGTCACACTGTCACTGTCACTGTCACTGTCTCACTGTCACACTGTACCTGTCACACTGTCACTGTCACCCTGTCACTGTCACACTGTCCCTGTCACTGTCACTGTCACACTGTCCCTGTCACTGTCACACTGTCCCTGTCACTGTCACACTGTCCCTGTCACTGTCACACTGTCACTGTCAAACTGTCCCTGTCACTGTCACACTGTCCCTGTCACTGTCACTGTCACACTGTCACACTGCCACTGTCACTGTCAGTGCCATTGTCACTGTCACTGTCACCGTCACAGTCACACAGTCACTGTCACTGTCACACTGTCACACTGTCACTGTCATTGTCACTGTCACTGTCACTGTCACTGTCACTGTCACTGTAACTGTAACACTGTCCCTGTCAATGTCACGCTGTCATTTTAACACTGTCACTGTCAATGTCACTGTCTCACTGTCACACTGTCACTTTCACTGTTACATTGCAACTGTCACTGTCACACTGTCACACTGTCACACTGTCACACTGTCACACTGTCACACTGTCACTGTCACTGTCACACTGTCACTGTCACACTGTCACTGTCACACTTTCCCTGTCACTGTCACGCTGTCACGCTGTCACTGTCACACTGTCACTGTCACACTGTCACTGTCACACTGTCACTGTCACTGTAACTGTCACACTGTCCCTGTCACTGTCACGCTGTCACTGTCACATTGTCACTGTCACTGTCACTGTCAATGTCACTGTCACACTGTCACTTTCACAGTTACACTGTAACTGTCAATGTCACTGTCATTGTCACACTGTCAATGTCACTGTCATTGTCACACTGTCACACTGTCACTGTCACACTGTCACACTGTCCCTGTCACTTTCACACTTTCCCTGTCACTGGCACGCTGTCACTGTCACACTGTCACTGTCACACTGTCGCTGTCGCTGTCACTTTCACTGTCACTGTCACACTGTCACTGTCACAATGGCCCTGTCACTGTCACAATGGCCCTGTCACTGTCACTGTCACTGTCACACTGTCCCTGTCACTGTCACTGTCACACTGTCACTTTCACAGTTACACTGTAACTGTCAATGTCACTGTCATTGTCACACTGTCACACTGTCACTGTCACACTGTCCCTGTCACTTTCACACTTTCCCTGTCACTGGCACGCTGTCACTGTCACACTGTCACTGTCACACTGTCACTGTCACACTGTCACTGTCACTGTCACACTGTCACTGTCACACTGTCGCTGTCGCTGTCACTTTCACTGTCACACTGTCACTGTCACTGTCACACTGTCACTGTCACTGTCACACTGTCACTGTCACAATGGCCCTGTCACTGTCACTGTCACAATGGCCCTGTCACTGTCACTGTCACACTGTCCCTGTCACTGTCACTGTCACACTGTCACTGCCATACTGCCACTATCACACTGTCACTGTCACAGTGTCACTGTCACACTGTCACTGTCACTGTCACTGTCACTGTCACACTGTCACTGTCACTGTCACTGTCACTGTCACTGTAACTGTCACACTGTCCCTGTCACTGTCACGCTGTCACTGTCACGCTGTCCCTGTCACTGTCACGCTGTCACTGTCACGCTGTCACTGTTACTGTCACTGTCAATGTCACGCTGTCACACTGTCACGGTCTCTGTCACTGTCACACTGTCCCTGTCACTGTCACACTGTCCCTGTCACTGTCACACTGTCACACTGTCACACTTTCCCTCACTGTCACACTGTCCCTGTCACTGTCACGCTGTCACTGTCACGCTGTCACTGTCACGCTGTCACTGTCACGCTGTCACTGTCACGCTGTCACTGTCACGCTGTCACTGTCACGCTGTCACTGTCACGCTGTCACTGTCACGCTGTCACTGTCACGCTGTCACTGTCACTGTCACTGTCACTGTCACTGTCAATGTCACGCTGTCACACTGTCACTGTCACTGTCACACTGTTACTGTCACTGTCACTGTCACTGTCACTTTCACTGTCGCTCCCACTGTCACACTGTCACTGTCACTGTCACACTGTCACTCTCACTGTCACACTGTTACTCTCAATGTCACTGTCACACTGTCACTGTCACACTGTCCCTGTCACACTGTCACTGTCACACTGTCCCTGTCACACTGTCACTGTCACTGTCACACTGTCACTGTCACTGTCACACTGTCACTGTCACACTGTCACTGTCACACTGTCCCTGTCACTGTCACTGTCACACTGTCCCTGTCACACTGTCCCTGTCACACTGTCCCTGTCACTGTCACTGTCACTGTCACACTGTCACTGGCACTGTTAATGTCATTGTCACACCGTCACTTTCACAGTTACACTGTAACTGTCAATGTCATTGTCACACCGTCACTTTCATAGTTACACTGTAACTGTCAATGTCACTGTAACTGTCATACTGTCACACTGTCACTGTCACACTGTCACTGTCACACTGTCCCTGTCACTGTCACACATTCCCTGTCACTGTCACGCTGTCACTGTCACACTGTCACTGCCACACTGTCACTGTCACTGTCACATTGTCACTGTCACACTGTCACTGTCGTGGTCACTTTCACTGTCACTGTCACACTGTCACACTGTCACACTGTCCCTGTCACTGTCACTGTCACTGTCACTGTCACACATACCATGTCACAGTCACGCTGTCACTGTCACGTTGTCACTGTCACACTGTCACTGTCACTGTCACTGTCACACTGTCACTGTCACACTGTCACTGTCACTGTCGCTGTCACTTTCACTGTCACTGTCACACTGTCACTGTCACACTGTCAATGTCACTGCCACTGTCACACTGTAACTGTCACACTATAACTGTCACACTGTCCCCGTCACTGTCACTGTCACACTGTCAATGTCACACTGTCACTGTCACTCTCACACTGTCACACTGTCACTGTCACACTGTCACTGTCACAATGTCACTGTCACACTGTCCCTGTCACTGTCACACTGTCCCTGTCACTGTCACTGTCACACTGTCACACTGTCACACTGTCACTGTCGCACTGTCACTGTCACACTGTCACACTGTCACACTGTCACTGTCGCACTGTCACTGTCACTGTCACTGTCACACTGTCCCTGTCGCTGTCACGCTGTCACTGTCTTACTGTCTTACTGTCTTACTGTCACTGTCACTGTCACTGTCACTGTCAATGTCACTGTCACACTGTCACTTTCACAGTTACACTGTAACTGTCAATGTCACTGTCACTGTCACACTGTCACATTGTCACTGTCACATTGTCACTGTCACACTGTCACACTGTCACACTGTCCCTGTCACTATCACACTTTCCCTGTCACTGTCACCATGTCACTGTCACGCTGTCACTGTAACACTGTCACTGTCACACTGTCACTGTCACACTGTCACACTGTCACTGTCACACTGTCACACTGTCACTGTCACACTGTCACTGTCACACTGTCACTGTCGCTGTCACTTTCACTGTCACACTGTCACTGTCACACTGTCACACTGTCACTGTCACACTGTCACTGTCACACTGTCACTGTCACACTGTCACTGTCACACTGTCACTGTCACACTGTCACTGTCACTGTCACACTGTCACTGTCACACTGTCACTGTCACACTGTCACTGTCGCTGTCACTTTCACTGTCACACTGTCACTGTCACACTGTCTCTGTCACTGTCACACTGTCACTGTCACTGTCACTGTCACTGTCACTGTCACACTGTCACTGTCACACTGTCTCTGTCACACTGTCACACTGTCACACTGTCACACTGTCACACTGTCACTGTCACACTGTCACTGTCACACTGTCACTGTCACACTGTCCCTGTCACACTGTCCCTGTCACTATCACTGTCACACTGTCGCTGTCACACCGTCACACTGTCACTGTCACTGTCAGTGCCATTGTCATTGTCACTGTCACTGTCAATATCACTGTCACTGTCACTGTCACAGTCACACTGTCACTGCCACTGTCACACTGTCACACTGTCACTGTCACTGTCACACTGTCACTGTCACAGTCACTGTCACACTGTCCCTGTCACTGTCACACTGTCACTTTCACTGTTACGCTGCAACTGTCACTGTCACTGTCACTGTCACTGTAACACTGTCACACAGTCACACTGTCCCTGTCGCTGTCACACTTTCCCTGTCACTGTCACGCTGTCACTGTCACACTGTCACTGTCACACTGTCCCTGTCACTGTCACTGTCACCCTGTCCCTGTCACTCTCAATGTAACACTGTCCCTGTTCACTGTCACTTTCACACTTTCACACTGTCACTGTCACTGTCACTGTCACTGTCACACTGTCACTGTCACTGTCACTGTCAATGTCACTGTCACACTGTCACTTTCACAGTTACACTGTAACTGTTAATGTCACTGTCACTGTCACTGTCACACTGTCACTGTCACACTGTCCCTGTCACTGTCACTGTCCCTGTCACTGTCACGCTGTCACTGTCACACTGTCACTGTCACATTGTCACTGTCACACTGTCACTGTCACACTGTCACTGTCACACTGTCACAGTCGCTGTCACTTTCACTGTCACTGTCACACTGTCACTGTCACTGTTACTGTCACACTGTCACTGTCACTGTCACACTGTCACTGTCACTGTCACTGTCACTGTCACTGTCACTGTCACTGTCACTGTCACACTGTCACTGTCACTGTCACTGTCACTGTAACTGTTACACTGCCCCTGTCACTGTCACGCTGTCACTGTCACACCGTCACTGTCACTGTCTCTGTCAATGTCACTGTCACACTGTCACTTTCACTGTTACACTGTAACTGTTACACTGTAACTGTTACACTGTGACTGTCACACTGTAACTGTTACTGTCACACTGTAACACTGTCACTGTCACACTGTCCCTGTCACTGTCACACTGTCCCTGTCACTGTCACACTATCCCTGTCACTTTCACGCTGTCACTGTCACACTGTCACTGTCACACTGTCACTGTCACACTGTCACTGTCACTGTAACTGTCACTCTGTCACTGTCACACTGTCACACTGTCACTGTCGCTGTCACTTTCACTGTCACTGTCACACTGTCACTGTCACACTGTCACTGTCACACTGTCACTGTCACTGTCACACTGTCACTGTGACTGTCACTGTGACTGTCACTGTCACACTGTCACTGTCACACTGTCACACTGTCACATTGTCACTGTCACACTGTCACTGTCACACTGTCCCTGTCACTCTCACTGTCACACTGTCCCTGTCACTATCACTGTCACACTGTCACACTGTCGCTGTCACACTGTCACACTGTCACACTGTCACTGTCACTGTCAGTGCCATTGTCACTGTCACTGTCAATATCACTGTCACTGTCACTGTCACAGTCACACTGTCACTGTCACACTGTCACACTGTCACTGTCACTGTCACACTGTCACACTGTCACTGTCACTGTCACACTGTCACTGTCACAGTCACTGTCACACTGTCCCTGTCACTGTCACGCTGTCACTGTAACACTGTCACTGTCACTGTCAATGTCACTGTCACACTGTCACTTTCACTGTTACGCTGCAACTGTCACTGTCACTGTCACTGTCACTGTAACACTGTCACACTGTCACACTGTCGCTGTCACACTGTCCCTGTCGCTGTCACACTTTCCCTGTCACTGTCACGCTGTCACTGTCACACTGTCACTGTCACACTGTCCCTGTCACTGTCACTGTCACACTGTCCCTGTCACTCTCAATGTCACACTGTCCCTGTTCACTGTCACTTTCACACTGTCACTGTCACTGTCACACTGTCACACTGTCACACTGTCACTGTCACACTGTCACTGTCACACTGTCACTGTCACTGTCACACTGTCACTTTCACGGTTACACTGTAACTGTTAATGTCACTGTCACTGTCACACTGTCACTGTCACACTGTCACTGTCACACTGTAACTGTCACACTGTCCCTGTCACTGTCACACTGTCCCTGTCACTGTAACTGTCACACTGTCACACTGTCACTGTCACTGTCACTGTCACACTGTCACTGTCACACTGTAACTGTCACACTGTAACTGTCACACTGTCCCTGTCACTGTCACACTGTCCCTGTCACTGTAACTGTCACACTGTCACACTGTCACACTGTCACTGTCACTGTCAGTGCCATTGTCACTGTCACTGTCAATGTCACTTTCACTGTCACTGTCACAGTCACAATGTCACTGTCACTGTCACACTGTCACTGTCACTGTCACTGTAACTGTCACACTGTCCCTGTCACTGTCACGCTGTCACTGTCACGCTGTCACTGTAACACTGTCACTGTCACTGTCAATGTCACTGTCACATTGTCACACTGTCACACTGTCACACTGTCACACTGTCACACTGTCACACTGTCACACTGTCACACTGTCACACTGTCACACTGTCACACTGTCACACTGTCACACTCTCACTGTCACACTGTCCCTGTCACTGTCACACTGTCCCTGTCACTGTCACGCTGTCATTTTAACACTGTCACTGTCAATGTCACTGTCACACTGTCACTTTCACTGTTACACTGTCCCTGTCACTGTCACGCTGTCACTGTCACGCTGTCACTGTAACACTGTCACTGTCACTGTCAATGTCACTGTCACATTGTCACACTGTCACACTGTCACACTGTCACACTGTCACACTGTCACACTGTCACACTGTCACACTGCCACACTGTCACTGTCACTGTCACACTGTCACTGTCACTGTCACTGTCACACTGTCCCTGTCACTGTCACACTTTCCCTGTCACTGTCACGCTGTCACTGTCACACTGTCACTGTCACACTGTCACACTGTCACTGTCACACTGTCACACTGTTACTGTCACTGTCACTTTCACACTGTCCCTGTCACTGTCACGCTGTCACACTGTCGCTGTCACTGTCACACTGTCCCTGTCGCTGTCACACTTTCCCTGTCACTGTCACGCTGTCACTATCACACTGTCACTGTCACACTGTCCCTGTCACTGTCACTGTCACACTGTCCCTGTCACTGTCACGCTGTCACTGTCACACTGTCAATGTCACACTGTCCCTGTCACTGTCACACTGTCACTGTCACACTGTCCCTGTCACTGTCACACTGTCACACTGTCCCTGTTCACTGTCACTGGCACTGTCACACAGTCACTGTCACTGTCACTGTCACACTGTCACACTGTCACACTGTCACACTGTCACACTGTCACACTGTCACACTGTCACTGTCACACTGTCCCTGTCACACTGTCCCTGTCACTGTCACACTGTCCCTGTCACTGTCACACTTTCCCTGTCACTGTCACGCTGTCACTGTCACACTGTCACTGTCACACTGTCCCTGTCACTGTCAATGTCACACTGTCACTGTTCACTGTCACTGTTCACTGTCACTGTCACACTGTCACTGTCACTGTCACACTGTCACTGTCACTGTCACTGTCACTGTCACTGTCACACTGTCACTGTCACTGTCACTGTCACTGTCACTGTCACTGTCACTGTCACTGTAACTGTCACACTGTCCCTGTCACTGTAACTGTCACACTGTCCCTGTCACTGTCACGCTGTCACTGTCACACTGTCACTGTCACTGTCAATGTCACTGTCACACTGTCACTTTCACAGGTACACTGTAACTGTCAATGTCACTGTCACTGTCACACGTTCACACTGTCACTGTCACACTGTCCCTGTCACTGTCACACTTTCCCTGTCACTGTCACGCTGTCACTGTCACACTGTCACACTGTCACTGTCACACTGTCACTGTCACACTGTCAATGTCACACTGTCACAGTCGCTGTCACTTTCACTGTCACTGTCACTGTCACTGTCAGTGTCACACTGTCACTGTCACACTATAACTGTCACACTGTCCCTGTCACTGTCACTGTCACACTGTCCCTGTCACTGTCACACTGTCCCTGTCACTGTCACTGTCACACTGTCACACTGTCACACTGTCACACTGTCACTGTCACTGTCACTGTCAATGTCACTGTCACTGTCACTGTCACAGTCACAATGTCACTGTCACTGTCACTGTCACACTGTCACTGTCACTGTAACTGTCACACTGTCCCTGTCACTGTCACTGTCACACTGTCCCTGTCACTGTCACTGTCACACTGTCACTGCCATACTGCCACTGCCATACTGCCACTATCACACTGTCACTGTCACGCTGTCACTGTCACGCTGTCACTGTCACACTGTCACTGTCACTGTCACACTGTCACTGTCACACTGTCACACTGTCACTGTCGCTGTCACTTTCACTGTCACACAGTCACTGTCACACTGTCACTGTCACTGTCACACTGTCACTGTCACACTGTCACTGTCACACTGTCACTGTCACTGTCACACTGTCACTGTCACACTGTCACAGTCACACTGTCACACTGTCACACTGTCACTGTCACACTGTCCCTGTCACTGTCACTGTCACACTGTCCCTGTCACTATCACTGTCACACTGTCCCTGTCACTATCACTGTCACACTGTCCCTGTTCACTGTCACTTTCACACTGTCACTGTCACTGTCACTGTCACACTGTCACACTGTCACTGTCACTGTCACTGTAACTGTCACACTGTCCCTGTCACTGTCACGCTGTCACTGTCACACTGTCACTGTCACTGTCACTGTCACTGTCACACTGTCACTGTCACACTGTCACTGTCACACTGTCACTGTCACACTGTCACACTGTCACTGTCACACTGTCACTGTCACACTGTCCCTGTCACTGTCACTGTCCCTGTCACTGTCACGCTGTCACTGTCACACTGTCACTGTCACACTGTCACAGTCGCTGTCACTTTCACTGTCACTGTCACTGTCACTGTCACACTGTCACTGTCACTGTCACTGTCACACTGTCACTGTCACTGTCACTGTCACACTGTCACTGTCACTGTCACACTGTCACTGTCACTGTCACACTGTCACTGTCACTGTCACTGTCACTGTAACTGAAACTGTTACACTGCCCCTGTCACTGTCACGCTGTCACTGTCACACCGTCACTGTCACACCGTCACTGTCACTTTCTCTGTCAATGTCACTGTCACTGTCTCTGTCAATGTCACTGTCACACTGTCACTTTCACTGTTACACTGTAACTGTCACACTGTAACTGTCACACTGTAACTGTCACTGTTACTGTCACACTGTAACACTGTCACTGTCATACTGTCCCTGTCACTGTCACACTATCACTGTCACACTATCCCTGTCACTTTCACGCTGTCACTGTCACACTGTCACCGTCACACTGTCACTGTCACTGTCACTGTCACTCTGTCACTGTCACACTGTCACTGTCGCTGTCACTTTCACTGTCACTGTCACACTGTCACTGTCACACTGTCACTGTCACTGTCACACTGTCACACTGTCACACTGTCACACTGTCACTGTCACTGTCACTGTCACACTGTCACTGTCACCGTCACACTGTCACTGTCACTGTCACACTGTCACTGTCACACTGTCACACTGTCACACTGTCACTGTCACCCTGTCACTGTCACACTGTCCCTGTCACTGTCACTGTCACACTGTCCCTGTCACTATCACTGTCACACTGTCGCTGTCACACTGTCACACTGTCACTGTCACTGTCAGTGCCATTGTCACTGTCACTGTCAATATCACTGTCACTGTCACTGTCACAGTCACACTGTCACTGTCACTGTCACTGTCACTGTCACTGTCACACTGTCACACTGTCATTGTCACTGTCACAGTCACTGTCACAGTCACTGTCACACTGTCCCTGTCACTGTCACGCTGTCACTGTAACACTGTCACTGTCACTGTCACTGTCAATGTCACTGTCACACTGTCACTTTCACTGTTACGCTGCAACTGTCACTGTCACTGTCACTGTAACACTGTCACTGTCACACTGTCCCTGTCACTGTCACACTGTCATTTTAACACTGTCACTGTCAATGTCACTGTCACACTGTCACTTTCACTGTTACACTGCAACTGTCACTGTCACTGTCACACTGTCACACTGTCACACTGCCACTGTCACTGTCACACTGTCACTGTCACTGTCACTGTCACTGTCACTGTCACACTGTCCCTGTCACTGTCACACTTTCCCTGTCACTGTCACGCTGTCACTGTCACACTGTCACTGTCACACTGTCACACTGTCACTGTCACTGTCACTGTCACTTTCACACTGTCCCTGTCACTGTCACGCTGTCACACTGTCGCTGTCACTGTCACACTGTCCCTGTCGCTGTCACACTTTCCCTGTCACTGTCACGCTGTCACTGTCACACTGTCACTGTCACACTGTCCCTGTCGCTGTCACACTGTCGCTGTCACACTGTCCCTGTCACTGTCACGCTGTCACTGTCACACTGTCAATGTCACACTGTCCCTGTCACTGTCACACTGTCCCTGTCACTGTCACACTGTCCCTGTCACTGTCACACTGTTCCTGTCAACTGTCACTGGCACTGTCACACTGTCACTGTCACTGTCACACTGTCACACTGTCACACTGTCACACTGTCACACTGTCACACTGTCACACTGTCACACTGTCCCTGTCACTGTCACACTGTCCCTGTCACTGTCACACTGTCCCTGTCACTGTCACACTGTCCCTGTCACTGTCACACTGTCCCTGTCACTGTCACACTGTCCCTGTCACTGTCACACTTTCCCTGTCATTGTCACGCTGTCACTGTCACACTGTCACTGTCACACTGTCACACTGTCCCTGTCACTGTCAATGTCACACTGTCACTGTTCACTGTGAATGTCACACTGTCACTGTTCACTGTCACTGTCACACTGTCACTGTCACACTGTCACTGTCACTGTCACTGTCACACTGTCACTGTCACTGTCTCTGTCACTGTCACTGTAACTGTCACACTGTCCCTGTCACTGTAACTGTCACACTGTCCCTGTCACTGTCACGCTGTCACTGTCACACTCTCACTGTCACTGTCAATGTCACTGTCACTGTCAATGTCACTGTCACACTGTCACTTTCACAGGCACACTGTAACTGTCAATGTCACTGTCACTGTCACTGTCACTGTCACACGTTCACACTGTCACTGTCACACGTTCACACTGTCACTGTCACACTGTCCCTGTCACTGTCACACTTTCCCTGTCACTGTCACGCTGTCACTGTCACACTGTCACTGTCACACTGTCACACTGTCACTGTCACACTGTCACTGTCACACTGTCACAGTCGCTGTCACTTTCACTGTCACTGTCACTGTCACTGTCAGTGTCACACTGTCACTGTCACACTATAACTGTCACACTGTCCCTGTCACTGTCACTGTCACTGTCACACTGTCCCTGTCACTGTCACACTGTCCCTGTCACTGTCACTGTCACACTGTCACACTGTCACTGTCACTGTCAGTGCCATTGTCACTGTCACTGTCACTGTCAATGTCACTGTCACTGTCACTGTCACAGTCACAATGTCACTGTCACTGTCACTGTCACTGTCACACTGTCACTGTCACTGTAACTGTCACACTGTCCCTGTCACTGTCACACTGTCACTATAACACTGTCACTGTAACACTGTCACTGTCACTGTCAATGTCACTGTCACACTGTCACACTGTCACACTGTCGCAATGGCCCTGTCACTGTCACTGTCACACTGTCCCTGTCACTGTCCCTGTCACACTGTCACTGTCACACTGTCACTGCCATACTGCCACTATCACACTGTCACTGTCACGCTGTCACTGTCACGCTGTCACTGTCACACTGTCACACTGTCACTGTCACTGTCACACTGTCACTGTCACACTGTCACTGCCATACTGCCACTATCACACTGTCACTGTCACGCTGTCACTGTCACGCTGTCACTGTCACACTGTCACACTGTCACTGTCACTGTCACACTGTCACTGTCACACTGTCACACTGTCACTGTCGCTGTCACTTTCACTGTCACACAGTCACTGTCACACTGTCACTGTCACACTGTCACTGTCACACTGTCACTGTCACTGTCACACTGTCACTGTCACACTGTCACTGTCACTGTCACACTGTCACTGTCACACTGTCACAGTCACACTGTCACAGTCACACTGTCACACTGTCACACTGTCACTGTCACACTGTCACTGTCACACTGTCACTGTCACACTGTCCCTGTCACTGTCACACTGTCACACTGTCACACTGTCACTGTCACTGTCACTGTCACTGTCACTGTCACTGTCACTGTCACTGTCACAGTCACAATGTCACTGTCACTGTCACTGTCACACTGTCACTTTCACTGTCACTGTAACTGTCACTGTAACTGTCACACTGTCCCTGTCACTGTCACACTGTCACTGTAACACTGTCACTGTCACTGTCAATGTCACTGTCACACTGTCACACTGTCACACTGTCACACTGTCACAATGGCCCTGTCACTGTCACTGTCACACTGTCACTGTCACACTGTCACTGCCATACTGCCACTATCACACTGTCACTGTCACGCTGTCACTGTCACACTGTCACTGTCACTGTCACTGTCACACTGTCACTGTCACACTGTCACACTGTCACTGTCGCTGTCACTTTCACTGTCACACAGTCACTGTCACACTGTCACTGCCACTGTCACACTTTCACTGTCACACTGTAACTGTCACACTGTCCCTGTCACTGTAACTGTCACACTGTCACACTGTCACTGTCAATGTCAATGTCAATGTCACTGTCAGTGCCATTGTCACTGTCACTGTCAATGTCACTTTCACTGTCACTGTCACAGTCACAATGTCACTGTCACAATGTCACTGTCACTGTCACTGTCACACTGTCACTGTCACTGTAACTGTCACACTGTCCCTGTCACTGTCACGATGTCACTGTAACACTGTCACACTGTCACACTGTCACACTGTCACACTGTCACACTGTCACACTGTCACACTGTCACACTGTCACACTGTCCCTGGCACTGTCACACTGTCCCTGTCATTTTAACACTGTCACTGTCAATGTCACTGTCAATGTCACTGTCACACTGTCACTTTCACTGTCACTGTCACACTGTCACACTGTCACACTGTCACACTGTCACTGTCACTGTCACACTGTCCCTGTCACTGTCACGCTGTCACTGTCACACTGTCACTGTCACACTGTCCCTGTCACTGTCACTGTCACACTGTCCCTGTCACTGTCACACTGTCCCTGTCACTGTCACGCTGTCACTGTCACACTGTCACTGTCACACTGTCCCTGTCACTGTCACTGTCACACTGTCCCTGTTCACTGTCACTGGCACTGTCACACTGTCACTGTCACTGTCACACTGTCACACTGTCACACTGTCACACTGTCACTGTCACTGTCACACTGTCCCTGTCACTGTCACACTGTCACTGTCACACTGTCACTGTCACACTTTCCCTGTCACTGTCACACTGTCACTGTCAAACTGTCCCTGTCACACTGTCCCTGTCACTGTCAATGTCACACTGTCCCTGTTCACTGTCACTGTCACACTGTCACTGTCACACTGTCACTGTCACTGTCACTGTAACTGTCACTGTAACTGTCACTGTAACTGTCACACTGTCCCTGTCACTGTCACGCTGTCACTGTCACACTGTCACTGTCACTGTCACTGTCACACTGTCACTGTAACTGTCACTGTAACTGTCACACTGTCCCTGTCACTGTCACGCTGTCACTGTCAATGTCACTGTCACACTGTCCCTGTCACTGTCACACTTTCCCTGTCACTGTCACACTGTCACTGTCACACTGTCACTATCACACTGTCACTGTCACACTGTCCCTGTCACTGTCACTGTCACACTGTCCCTGTCACTGTCAATGTCACACTGTCCCTGTTCACTGTCACTGTCACACTGTCACTGTCACACTGTCACTGTAACTGTCACTGTAACTGTCACACTGTCCCTGTCACTGTCACGCTGTCACTGTCACACTGTCAATGTCACTGTCACACTGTCACACTGTCACACTGTCACACTGTCACTGTCACTGTCACTGTCACGCTGTCACTGTCACACTGTCAATGTCACTGTCACACTGTCACACTGTCACACTGTCACACTGTCACACTGTCACTGTCACTGTCACTGTCACTGTCACTGTCACTGTCAATGTCACTGTCACTGTCACAGTCACAATGTCACTGTCACTGTCACTGTCACACTGTCACACTGTCACTGTCACTGTCACACTGTCACACTGTCACACTGTCACTGTCACTGTCACTGTCAGTGTCACTGTCAGTGCCATTGCCATTGCCACTGTCACTGTCACTGTCAATGTCACTGTCACTGTCACTGTCACAGTCACAATGTCACTGTCACTGTCACTGTCACACTGTCACTGTCACTGTAACTGTCACACTGTCCCTGTCACTGTCACACTGTCACTGTAACACTGTCACTGTCACTGTCAGTGCCATTGCCACTGTCACTGTCACTGTCAATGTCACTGTCACTGTCACTGTCACAGTCACAATGTCACTGTCACTGTCACTGTCACACTGTCACTGTCACTGTAACACTGTCACTGTCACTGTCACTGTCAGCGCCATTGCCACTGTCACTGTCAGTGCCATTGCCACTGTCACTGTCACTGTCAATGTCACTGTCACTGTCACTGTCACAGTCACAATGTCACTGTCACTGTCACTGTCACACTGTCACTGTCACTGTCACTGTAACTGTCACACTGTCCCTCTCACTGTCACTGTAACACTGTCACTGTCACTGTCAATGTCACTGTCACACTGTCACACTGTCACACTGTCACACTGTCACACTGTCACACTGTCACACTTTCACACTGTCACACTGTCACACTGTCACACTGTCACACTGTCACACTGTCACACTGTCACACTGTCACACTGTCACACTGTCACACTGTCACACTGTCACACTGTCACACTGTCACACTGTCACACTGTCACACTGTCACACTGTCACACTGTCACACTGTCCCTGTCACTGTCACACTGTCACTGTCACTGTCACAATGTCACTGTCACTGTCACTGTCACACTGTCACTGTCACTGTCACTGTAACTGTCACACTGTCCCTGTCACTGTCACACTGTCACTGTAACACTGTCACTGTCACTGTCAGTGCCATTGCCACTGTCACTGTCGCTGTCAATGTCACTGTCACTGTCACTGTCACAGTCACAATGTCACTGTCACTGTCACTGTCACACTGTCACTGTCACTGTAACACTGTCACTGTCACTGTCACTGTCAGTGCCATTGCCACTGTCACTGTCAGTGCCATTGCCACTGTCACTGTCACTGTCAATGTCACTGTCACTGTCACTGTCACAGTCACAATGTCACTGTCACTGTCACTGTCACACTGTCACTGTCACTGTCACTGTAACTGTCACACTGTCCCTCTCACTGTCACTGTAACACTGTCACTGTCACTGTCGCTGTCAATGTCACTGTCACTGTCACTGTCACAGTCACAATGTCACTGTCACTGTCACTGTCACACTGTCACTGTCACTGTAACACTGTCACTGTCACTGTCAGTGCCATTGCCACTGTCACTGTCAGTGCCATTGCCACTGTCACTGTCACTGTCAATGTCACTGTCACTGTCACTGTCACAGTCACAATGTCACTGTCACTGTCACTGTCACACTGTCACTGTCACTGTCACTGTAACTGTCACACTGTCCCTCTCACTGTCACTGTAACACTGTCACTGTCACTGTCAATGTCACTGTCACACTGTCACACTGTCACACTGTCACACTGTCACACTGTCACACTGTCACACTGTCACACTGTCACACTGTCACACTGTCACACTGTCACACTGTCACACTGTCCCTGTCACTGTCACACTGTCACTGTCACTGTCACGCTGTCACTGTCACACTGTTCCTGTCACTGTCACACTGTCCCTGTTCACTGTCACTGTCACACTGTCCCTGTCACTGTCACACTGTCCCTGTCACTGTCACACTTTCCCTGTCATTGTCACGCTGTCACTGTCACACTGTCACTGTCACACTGTCCCTGTCACTGTCAATGTCACACTGTCACTGTTCACTGTCAATGTCACACTGTCACTGTTCACTGTCACTGTCACACTGTCACTGTCACACTGTCACTGTCACACTGTCACTGTCACTGTCACTGTCACTGTCACTGTCACTGTCACTGTAACTGTCACACTGTCCCTGTCACTGTAACTGTCACACTGTCCCTGTCACTGTCACGCTGTCACTGTCACACTCTCACTGTCACTGTCAATGTCACTGTCACTGTCAATGTCACTGTCACACTGTCACTTTCACAGGCACACTGTAACTGTCAATGTCACTGTCACTGTCACTGTCACTGTCACACGTTCACACTGTCACTGTCACACTGTCCCTGTCACTGTCACACTTTCCCTGTCACTGTCACGCTGTCACTGTCACACTGTCACTGTCACACTGTCACACTGTCACTGTCACACTGTCACTGTCACACTGTCACAGTCGCTGTCACTTTCACTGTCACTGTCACTGTCACTGTCAGTGTCACACTGTCACTGTCACACTATAACTGTCACACTGTCCCTGTCACTGTCACTGTCACACTGTCCCTGTCACTGTCACACTGTCCCTGTCACTGTCACTGTCACACTGTCACACTGTCACTGTCACTGTCAGTGCCATTGTCACTGTCACTGTCACTGTCAATGTCACTGTCACTGTCACTGTCACAGTCACAATGTCACTGTCACTGTCACTGTCACACTGTCACTGTCACTGTAACTGTCACACTGTCCCTGTCACTGTCACACTGTCACTATAACACTGTCACTGTAACACTGTCACTGTCACTGTCAATGTCACTGTCACACTGTCACACTGTCACACTGTCGCAATGGCCCTGTCACTGTCACTGTCACACTGTCCCTGTCACTGTCCCTGTCACACTGTCACTGTCACACTGTCACTGCCATACTGCCACTATCACACTGTCACTGTCACGCTGTCACTGTCACGCTGTCACTGTCACACTGTCACTGTCACTGTCACACTGTCACTGTCACACTGTCACACTGTCACTGTCGCTGTCACTTTCACTGTCACACAGTCACTGTCACACTGTCACTGTCACTGTCACACTGTCACTGTCACACTGTCACTGTCACTGTCACACTGTCACTGTCACACTGTCACTGTCACTGTCACACTGTCACTGTCACACTGTCACAGTCACACTGTCACACTGTCACACTGTCACTGTCACACTGTCACTGTCACACTGTCCCTGTCACTGTCACACTGTCACACTGTCACACTGTCACTGTCACTGTCACTGTCACTGTCACTGTCACTGTCACAGTCACAATGTCACTGTCACTGTCACTGTCACACTGTCACTTTCACTGTCACTGTAACTGTCACTGTAACTGTCACACTGTCCCTGTCACTGTCACACTGTCACTGTAACACTGTCACTGTCACTGTCAATGTCACTGTCACACTGTCACACTGTCACACTGTCACACTGTCACAATGGCCCTGTCACTGTCACTGTCACACTGTCACTGCCATACTGCCACTATCACACTGTCACTGTCACGCTGTCACTGTCACACTGTCACTGTCACTGTCACACTGTCACTGTCACACTGTCACACTGTCACTGTCGCTGTCACTTTCACTGTCACACAGTCACTGTCACACTGTCACTGCCACTGTCACACTTTCACTGTCACACTGTAACTGTCACACTGTCCCTGTCACTGTAACTGTCACACTGTCACACTGTCACTGTCAATGTCAATGTCACTGTCAGTGCCATTGTCACTGTCACTGTCACTGTCAATGTCACTTTCACTGTCACTGTCACAGTCACAATATCACTGTCACAATGTCACTGTCACTGTCACTGTCACACTGTCACTGTCACTGTCACTGTCACACTGTCACTTTCACTGTCACTGTAACTGTCACTGTAACTGTCACACTGTCCCTGTCACTGTCACGATGTCACTGTAACACTGTCACACTGTCACACTGTCACACTGTCACACTGTCACACTGTCACACTGTCACACTGTCACACTGTCACACTGTCCCTGTCACTGTCACACTGTCCCTGTCATTTTAACACTGTCACTGTCAATGTCACTGTCAATGTCACTGTCACACTGTCACTTTCACTGTAACTGTCACACTGTCACACTGTCACACTGTCACACTGTCACACTGTCACACTGTCACTGTCACTGTCACACTGTCACTGTCACACTGTCCCTGTCACTGTCACGCTGTCACTGTCACACTGTCACTGTCACACTGTCCCTGTCACTGTCACTGTCACACTGTCCCTGTCACTGTCACACTGTCCCTGTCACTGTCACGCTGTCACTGTCACACTGTCACTGTCACACTGTCCCTGTCACTGTCACTGTCACACTGTCCCTGGTCACTGTCACACTGTCCCTGTTCACTGTCACTGGCACTGTCACACTGTCACTGTCACTGTCACACTGTCACACTGTCACTGTCACTGTCACTGTCAATGTCACTGTCACTGTCACTGTCACAGTCACAATGTCACTGTCACTGTCACTGTCACACTGTCACACTGTCACTGTCACTGTCACACTGTCACACTGTCACACTGTCACTGTCACTGTCACTGTCAGTGTCACTGTCAGTGCCATTGCCATTGCCACTGTCACTGTCACTGTCAATGTCACTGTCACTGTCACTGTCACAGTCACAATGTCACTGTCACTGTCACTGTCACACTGTCACTGTCACTGTCACTGTAACTGTCACACTGTCCCTGTCACTGTCACACTGTCACTGTAACACTGTCACTGTCACTGTCAGTGCCATTGCCACTGTCACTGTCACTGTCAATGTCACTGTCACTGTCACTGTCACAGTCACAATGTCACTGTCACTGTCACTGTCACACTGTCACTGTCACTGTAACACTGTCACTGTCACTGTCACTGTCAGTGCCATTGCCACTGTCACTGTCAGTGCCATTGCCACTGTCACTGTCACTGTCAATGTCACTGTCACTGTCACTGTCACAGTCACAATGTCACTGTCACTGTCACTGTCACACTGTCACTGTCACTGTCACTGTAACTGTCACACTGTCCCTCTCACTGTCACTGTATCACTGTAACACTGTCACTGTCACTGTCAATGTCACTGTCACACTGTCACACTGTCACACTGTCACACTGTCACACTGTCACACTGTCACACTGTCACACTGTCACACTGTCACACTGTCACACTGTCACACTGTCACACTGTCCCTGTCACTGTCACACTGTCACTGTCACTGTCACTGTCACGCTGTCACTGTCACACTGTTCCTGTCACTGTCACACTGTCCCTGTTCACTGTCACTGTCACACTGTCACTGTCACTGTCACACTGTCACACTGTCACACTGTCACTGTCACTGTCACACTCTCCCTGTCACTGTCACTGTCACACTGTCCCTGTTCACTGTCACTGTCACACTGTCACTGTCACTGTCACACTGTCACACTGTCACTGTCACACTCTCCCTGTCACTGTCACACTTTCCCTGTCACTGTCACGCTGTCCCTGTCACTGTCACAGAGAGAGAGAGAGAGAGAGAGAGAGAGAGAGAGAGAGAGAGAGAGAGAGAGAGAGAGAGAGAGAGAGAGAGAGAGAAGAGAGAGAGAGAGAGAGAGAGAGAGAGAGAGAGAGAGAGAGAGAGAGAGAGAGAGAGAGAGAGAGAGAGAGAGAGAGAGAGAGAGAGAGAGAGAGAGAGAGAGAGAGAGAGAGAGAGAGAGAGAGAGAGAGAGAGAGAGAGAGAGAGAGAGAGAGAGAGAGAGAGAGAGAGAGAGAGAGAGAGAGAGAGAGAGAGAGAGAGAGAGAGAGAGAGAGAGAGAGAGAGAGAGAGAGAAGAGAGAGGAGAGAGAGAGAGAGAGAGGAGAGAGAGAGAGAAGAGAGAGAG